>NW_026708407.1:0-37500 GCF_902713425.1 Acipenser ruthenus | reverse complement strand
GAGATAAGTTATCATTTCGTGTTAATTCCCCGGTTCCGTTCTTCTTCTCAAATTCCGAGGTAACGCTGGTGATCTGGAAACCGCTTTTTTTCTTCCCGCCGCTCATTTTTTTTAAATAAAAGTCTTCCCCCGTTTTTATTAAATGTCACTTCCTTGCATAAAATAACAAAACAAAAACTGAACTAATAAGGTTAATAATTATGAGTGTTCCGAGTCCAAATCTCGCGTCTGAACTTAAGTTATATATCCAATAAAATAAACTCCTCAGTGACCGTTATAGAAAAAAATAAAACGGTAAATATTGAGAGTTAAAAAAAAAACAAAAAAAAAAAACATCCGTGATAAAAAAAACAAAACAAACACACCCCCCAAAAACCTTCATGCAACTTCCACAAACACTTTATTTTTTCTGTGCTGGTTTGGTCCCATATAGTACCCCCTTAAGTAAGTCTATACCAGAGCCATTACAACAACAATATTAATAATAATAATAATAATAATAATAATAATAATAATAATAATAATAATAATCTGCCTTTCAAAAAATATTATTAGAATTCTGGTCTTGCGTATAACTTATTGCACAAATGTTAGGAAACCGTACAGTTTTTATATATTTTTTAAAATCAGAAATCATCATTATTGTACGTACTGAAACTTTATCGTGTATCAATTCAACAAACTGTTTCAGGTTATTATGTTATTGTTAATAATAATAATAATAATAATAATAATAATAATAATAATAATAATAATAATAATAGCGTGGCTTTATTGTCAGTTTAAAACGAGTTTTTAATTTCTATTTTCAGATATCATTGCACTTTTTAAATGTTGCCTTAGCAACGCCTCTACAGTATTTACGTATGGATTTTGTTTGTTTCCTGTCTTTAAAGATAAATACGATATGACATAAAATACTTGCATTCAGACTGACACAACACCAGTAAGTTTCTGTTATCAAATGCGGGTTTAGTTCTCTTGTTTAAATAACACACAGATATTAGGCTCTTCTACCCTTAACATGAAAGTGTAGTTGTAAATATATATATTTTTTAAATATTAAAATATATGGCAGGATTAGAAATTAGGACCAACGCTGGTATAGCAGTCTAGTCTTGATGTGCTTTGCCAGCAAGACTAACAGCGATTACATTAGCGATTGCTGTTGGTAGTGCAGTATTACATAATTATTACGACACTCGATCACAAATGTATAATTATAATATAATATAATATTGACCCCCCCCTTCTGCTCTGCGTCCCAAGTCCACAACTCCCTCGGGGATTTTACAGTTGCACATAATTCAGATTGGAAAAAAAAAGAATCTATTTTTTTTTTATTTAATCCTTTAATAACATCAAAAATAAACTCTCTAAATTGTAATAAAATTAAAAAATAAATTAAAAAAAAACACGAGCATTCAAATATAAAGTTACAGTAATATTCTGTGTACCCACAACCCTACATGCAAATATTTAGCCCTCCTACGTGCTTTAGTGTTATTATTGCACGGAAACGTCGTTTTTAACTTACAGATTCTATTAGATGTTTTTGATATCCTGTTTTTGCAACTTTTTCTTTTAGTTTGTCGTCTTACGCTAATTCTGGAACTCGGGGCTGATTTCAAACTAGTTTGGTTAAACACGACCAGCAGAAGCAACGTTGTGTTTAATAATAATAATAATAATAATAATAATAATAATAATAATAATAATATTTGCTAAGACACATCTTCTTATTCAAACATGAAAATTATTTTGTTTTTTTTCCAAGAAAGAACATGAAATCCAACTCTTTTTTTGCAACCAATAAACTCGACCGATCGGTTGAGCAATATGCAAATATTTTCTTGTCCGTCTTCAAAAAAAAAAAAAGCCAAAGCCAAAAAAATAATCTTTTTAAATCAAAGCAACTCTCTTAAGAAAGGCAAGTTTCCCCTCCGATGTCCATGCAGATGTCTTGCACAGGACTCGATGCTGTAGAAACGCTGTCACGTACGGGCTCCATGTTTTAATTTTGCACTTCTCTTGCGAGTTTTTAAAAGACTCAAACACGTCTCTCTTCTTTTTTTTCCCCCTCTTTCCTCGTTCACTCTCTTTTTTCCTCTCTTCCTTTCCTTCAGAAAGCCTCACAAGCATCTCACTGTTGACAGAGACCCGCACCAGGAAGTCCCGCCCCCCGGCCTCTCATTGGCTCTTCGCGGCCCTCATGGAACGTTTCGATCGATTCGATATGCTAATGAGACGCGGGGGCGTGGCGGTGATCGCGTCTTAAAGGGGTAGCACGCAAAAAAAAAAAACAACAACTTTTGTTTTAATTTCTGTAACTTTTTCGACCAGGTGTGACGCGATGTGAACGGAGCGAGGAAGGGTGCTCGGAGCCCGGCGCATAGGGTGCGCCAGACAAGCTAAAAAAAATAAATAAATAAAAGATAAAGGCAGATTTAGAGAAAATATATGAAGAACTCGATACTGGAGCAACAGTAGAACCCGGAACTACTCAGAATGAGTGAAGCAAAACACCATACCATAATAATAATGCTACAAATATTAGTATTATTCATTAAATAAATGCAAACATAATTAAGAAACTTCACAGTTGTGATTTTGCTTTGTAAAAAAAAAGTTTATTTATTTATTAATTAGAGTGGTGGGGAAAAAACAGCATTCCCCGTCTGAATAGAAACCCCGCCCCCCCCCAAAAATAAATAAACATCGTGAAAAAAATGGAACCGCCAGACTGTCTAGAACGAGCCAGAGCGGAGACATCGCAGAGGAAGCGGCGCTACAGCACCCTCTAGTGGAAAAACACCGTCAGGTCTGCAAAACCAGCTACCAACACGTAATGATTTCTAACTTGAAAAAAAAAAAAACTATTATTGATACATAACAGCGAGGGAAACATAAATACAGTACAGGTGTGTTGTAAACTCTGCAGCAGAGAAAATGGTTTACAGCAAGCCTCACCTCCAGCTGATGCGAGGATGGCGGATTTGAGGGCTGGAGGGGTATTTGACCTGAAGCAGCTCCGACAGTGACAACAGGACTTGAAAACAGATTATAAATAAGACTCCCGTTGCACAGCAGTGTGATCCAGTCCAGGTTTTACTACCAGCTTGATCAGCCCCACAGTGTGTCTAGGTAACAAGAACAGGTGTGTCTGATTATTAAACTCCTAGCGAAAACCAGGAATGGATCACACTGCTGTGCAAGAGGAGTCTGATTTCATATCCCTGTTTCATTTGAAATCTGTTAGAAATACACCCGCCCAAAAAAAAGGAACAAACTCGAAACGAGACGTTTGGACTAGAAGTCTTTCTTTTTCTTCTACGTCGTTTTGAACGCTTCGTTTCTGAACCCAACACTGCAGAGTCTGTGTTTAATACAGTAGTTATGAAACGGTCCTGCTGAAGCAATGCGTGGTTTACACGGGTTTATTTGTAGTTGGGAGGGGGGGGTACAGTACGGAGGGGGGTCCCCTCTAGCAGCTGGCGAATTTGGGGAGCTGGTTCCCCAGGATGACCCTGCGCTCCACGCCCGACTCCGAGATGGCAGCCAGACGCACCACCCCCCCACTGGAGCCGTCGCGTTCCATCGCCAGGGAGAGCGCTGCGGAGAGAGGGGGGGAGAGACAGAGAGAGAGAGAGGGGAGGGGAGGGAGAGAGAGAGAGAGAGAGGGGGAGGGAGGAGAGACAGAGAGAGAGAGAGAGAGAGAGGGGAGACAGAGGGGAGAGAGGGAGGAGAGACAGAGAGGGGAGAGAGGGAGGGGAGACAGAGAGGGGAGAGAGGGAGGGGAGACAGAGAGGGGAGAGAGAGAGGGGAGAGAGAGAGGGGAGAGAGAGAGGGGAGAGAGAGAGGAGAGACAGAGAGGGGAGAGAGAGAGGAGAGACAGAGAGGGGAGAGAGGGAGGGGAGAGAGGGGGGAGGGAGGGAGAAAGAGGGAGACAGAGAGGGGGGAGAGAGAGGGAGATTATTAACCCTCCCAGCACCACTGTCACTACTACTGCCATTATAATAATTATAATAATAATAATAATAGTATCTATTTTTATATAGTGCCTTTCATAGTGGACCACCTCTCTCTCACACACTGACACAACCAGACTCCCCCCCATGCACAGACCCCCCCACCGACACTCCCCCACACTCAGACCGCCTCCCCACACACAGACACACACACACACGGTCTCTCTCTCACACACACACACACACAGACACACACTCACTCTCTCTGTCACACACACACACACAGACACTCTCACACACACACAGACACTCTCACTCTCACACACACACACGGTCTCTCTCTCTCATGCATATTGAAAGCCCCTCCCTCACCGTTGGCAGTGAATTGCAGGCACTCCTCTTTGCTCATCCCGCGCTTGTAAGATGAGTCCACAAAGCCGTAGATGTAGGAGCTTCCGGAGCCCCCGATCGAGAAGGGCTGCCTCACCATCATCCCCCCCATCGGCACGGTGTAAACCTGGGGGAGGGGAGAGGAGAGGAGGGGGTGGGTCGGGGGCTGCTTCGCTGTGCAGCTCTGAACTCACTGCAACTGCAAACACAGAACTGCGCAATGCAAGCTCCGAGTAAAACCTGGACTGGGTGAAACCGCTGTGGGAACGGGAGTCTTATTTCCCACCCAAGACTATAAATCACTCAACTCGTAATAAAAATAATAGAAAAAAGTGCTTCAGAAATACTACAAACTTAGCCCTGTACCCCCCCCCCCCCCTCCCTCGGAGTTACCTGTCCGCCTCTCCTTTTGTCCCACCCTGCAACAATGATGCCAGCCATCAGTTCCTCTCGGTACTTGTAGCACATCTCCTTGAAGAGGTTGGCCGCTGTCTGGACCAGAGGAGCCTCGTCCAGCTCAATGCTAAACACAGGGAGAGAGAGAGAGGGAGAGACTGTGTGAGCTGGAAAACCCGACGCTAGCCCTTTCAAACCCTGCTGCTCTATGCTGGCCCTGGAGATCAATTCCAGTCTAATCCAGTCCAGGTTTTCACTCCCAGCGGGTTCTAATGCAGTTAACTGAACCTGCTGAGAGGCAATGGGGGACCAGAGGCACTCAGATGCCCTGCAGTGGGCTGGTTCACTGCTTCAGGGAGGATCAGAGGCACTCAGATGCCCTGCAGTGGGCTGGTTCACTGCTTCAGGAGGATCAGAGGCACTCAGATACCCTGCAGTGGGCTGGTTCACTGCTTCAGGAGGATCAGAGGCACTCAGATACCCTGCAGTGGGCTGGTTCACTGCTTCAGGAGGATCAGAGGCACTCAGATGCCCTGCAGTGGGCTGGTTCACTGCTTCAGGGGGGATCAGAGGCACTCAGATACCCTGCAGTGGGCTGGTTCACTGCTTCAGGGGGATCAGGGTGGTCTCATGACTGACCTGTGGAAGCCCAGCTGGTAGGTCACAGCGTCCGCAATGGCCTGCGTGTCCGCAGCCGAACCGGAGCGACAGCAGAAAATCTGATCGTGGATCTGGGTGAGCTTATCTGTGACCCGGTTAGCGATGTAGGCGCTGAGGAGAAAAGCAAGCGAGAATTAATGAAGCAGAGATAGAGAGAGAGAGATGAAGATACAGATTTTATTTGAGGAGGTAAGAAACATAGACACTTTCCTATTTAACGGTGAAACGGGAGTCTTATTTCTGTTAATAGTTGATACAGATTCATTTAATTTGCCCCATCTTTGAGTGATAATCTGATCTTGTGTTATGCACCCAGGGATTATTATTATTATTATTTATTTCTTAGCAGACGCCCTTAGCCAGGGCGACTTACAATTGTTACAAGATATCACATTATACATTATTTCACATTATACAGATATCAAATTATTTTACATACAATTCCCCATTTATACAGTTGGGTTTTTACTGGAGCAATCTAGGTAAAGTACCTTGCTCAAGGGTACAGCAGCAGTGTCCCCCACCTGGGATTGAACACACGACCCTCCGGTCAAGAGTCCAGAGCCCCTAACCACTACTCCACACTGCTGCCCTAAAAAAATGGAAAGAAAGATGGAAAGAAAGACTCCCACTGACCAGCAGTTTGATCCATTCCTGGTTTTACTGAGAGTTTAATCAGACACACACTTTTTGCTACACTGGTGTACAGCTGTGGGCAAAACAAAGTTTAGCATCACCTAGAATTTTAAAATTGAGACAAAAAAAAACACTAACATAATTGTGATCTTATTTCACATCATGAAATGAAACTATAAAATTATGTCAGCAGTGTGGCATACCGGTCAGGGCTCTGGACTCTTGACCGGAGGGTCGTGGGTTCAATCCCAGGTGGGGGACACTGCTGCTGTACCCTTGAGCAAGGTACTTTACCTAGATTGCTCCAGTAAAAACCCAACTGTATAAATGGGGAACTGTATGTAAAAATAATGTGATATCTTGTAACAATTGTAAGTCGCCCTGGATAAGGGCGTCTGCTAATAAATAAATAACAATAATAATGTCGTTTAAAAATAAAAGTCTACCAGAAGCCATAATAAAGTACAGTAGTATTTCATGTTTGATTGCATGTGTAACCTGAATGGAAAACTACACAGCGGTGTGCAATTCAGTATGTTAACGTAACATGATTCAGCAGGTTTCGTTCGACTTTATGAAGCAGAATTAGTTCATTCTATAGGGAGATGAAACACGTTTGGCCGCAGCTGTACACTCCCAAATCTGAAGTTACTGGAAGTGACCCCAGATTAATGCTGATTGGGGTCCCCAGTGGTCGCACAGAACAGCCTTGGCGCTGAAGGCAGCACCGGCCGAACCGTTTGTCTGGGATGTCCCGGTTTCGGGCTCACCCCGTGGTCGTGCGAGAATCGGCTCCCATGACGACTCCTCCGTCGAATTCCACCGCCATGATCGTCGTCTGAAACGAGAAAACAAACCAGACAGTCCCATAAGAGCCGCGACATTTCACACCCGGCTAGTACATGAATCCCAACACATAGGAAACGGAGCAGCTTTATCATCACTCTGGGGAGGGGTGTGAAACAACACACACCAAGACATTGATCATTATTAGACTTCAGTTTCTTATTTTATTTTATATCGAGGCGTCTTAAAAGCATCTTAAGGTATTTGCAGAATTAACAGAAATATTCAGACGCGACTTAAGCTGTTGAACAGAAGCACGTCATCATAACACTACAGTACAGTTTAAACATTAAAAACTAACAGGTCCGATGGTGGCGTTTAAAAAAAATACAAAAAACTGCATAAATTAGAAAACCGCCCGTCCTTCAAATGCGAACAACGCCACTTAGTCTTTATTATAAATATAATTCAACCGTTTTAGTGACTGAGAGAATCTGCTTCATCATCGTGCATAGCAACACCACAACAACAGTCTGTAAACACCAAAAAAAAACATCCTTGCAAATGAGTTAGCAGGACCGCACCCGGTCCGCTACTGAAATAAAGTCCATTTATCTCATCTTACCCCGGTGCTGACTTCCTGTCGGGCCCATTCTGGTGTTAAATTGTGATTGTAAGAGAGGCGAGTCGCTCCTGCCATAGCCGCCGCCATTTCGGTGTCTCTGCGCTCTTCTGCTTGAAGAGCCGGCGTGCGGACGACGCGTAAAGGAGGGGGGCGGGGTTTAACGTGAACGGAGCGTCACGGCTTGCACTCCCGCCCACGCGTCTCGGAGCTTTTCGGAGCGGTTCGGATAGTTTCGGAATCCTAAACTCTGACAATAATAGTCGGATTCTGTAATTTTAAAAAAAAAGCCGTAAAAACAAACAATGTTATATAAAGCGCATGTCATTTAATTTCCCTGGACCTCTCCCCCCCCTGGTCTAACTGCCAGTTGTTAGCTGTAAACTTATGCGTGACAATTATATATATATATATATATATATATATATATATATATATATATATATATATATATATATATATATATATATATATATATAGATATATATATAAATTCTTAGGTTACATTACAACGGGGTTTAGGCCAGGCTAACAAACTTAATAAATATCAAAATAAATAAATATATAAATAATTCATGCAAATCCGCAGCATTGACGCGTTTTTTTCCTATTCCAATTCCAATTCCAAATTAATTTTAAGTTGGAATTTGAATTTCAAACAAACATAAAAAAAACCGAACTGCCTTCAAGTCCGCGCATCGAAACAGCGACTCCCGCATTATCTCATATTTTCAAAGCAATACCTCCCTGCGTCTGCCTGGTCTCACCTCGCAGGTCCGGAGCTGATCCCCACATCGATCCATCGCTCGGTTTTGTTATTTAAAAAAAAAACAAAAAAAAAAAACACACGATTCTAAACAATTCTGAAATATGTCTTCATTTATTTAATCAGAATATCCATCCATCCCTTACAATCAGATACAATGTTAAGTTCAATAGCCAGAAGCATGGAACACAACTTTTGAGAAGATGGTAAGATAGTTTTACTTGCGTGCTTGGCTACATAATAATTCAAGCTCTTCTGCCTAGTATACACAAATAGAAATGATGATTATTATATTGGATGTATTTACTATAGACCTCTATACAGCTCTGCAGTGTTGAGAGGGGAGCTCTCTTTCCTATAGACCTCTATACAGCTCTACAGTGTTGAGGGGAGCTCTCTTTCCTATAGACCTCTATAGAGCTCTGCAGTGTTGAGAGGGGAGCTCTCTTTCCTATAGACCTCTATACAGCTCTGCAGTGTTGAGAGGGGAGCTCTCTTTCCTATAGACCTCTATACAGCTCTGCAGTGTTGAGAGGGGAGCTCTCTTTCCTATAGACCTCTATACAGCTCTGCAGTGTTGAGAGTGGAGCTCTCTTTGCTATAGACCTCTATAGAGCTCTGCAGTGTGGAGTATTTTTCACATATGCACTTGATTAGCCTCGGTGACACCCTGCCTCTCAGCAATGACACACCTGTTATAGCCCCTATAACCCATCATCAGAATACCGATATCGGGGTTGCCCACACTGCCCCCCAGAGGCTGAAGCTGGGGTAGCAAGCACCCCTCCTGTATCCCTCTCAGACACCGATAGCAGAACGCGTGGGCACACTGCGGGCACTGGACCTGGCTGCAGCCGCGCAGGGTGTGCGAGATGAGGGTGTGGCATCGTGGGCACGCCCTGAAGCAGGGGCAGCCGTCCAGCTTAGAGCCTGGGAGTTTGATGGCAGGGCAGGAGAGCAGGCAGGCTCGGGTGGCACAATCCTCATTCCCACAGTCGTCGAGTTCCCCGGAAGAAGGAGCTCTCCATTCCTGCTGGCAGTCCCAGCAGAACCGGAAAACCTTCCGCTTGGCGACGGAGCAAGCCTTGCAGGGAACGCCCCGGATACCGGAGCCCGGTCTGGGGAGCAGGAGGCTGCAGCATGGACACTGTGAACAAGGGAAAGAAAACACAGACAGAGCTGGAGAGAGTGTCACACAGTGAACAAACAGCCAGTGTGAGGAAGCAGAGGGAAGCATTGTAAAGCACAGAGAGGTCTGGTAAAGCATAGGGAAGCATTGTAAAGCACAGAGAGGTCTGGTAAAGCATAGGGAAGCATTGTAAAGCACAGAGAGGTGTGGTAAAGCATAGGGAAGCATTGTAAAGCACTGAGAGGTGTGGTAAAGTATAGGGAAGCATTGTAAAGCACAGAGAGGTCTGGTAAAGCATAGGGAAGCATTGTAAAGCACAGAGAGGTCTGGTAAAGCATAGGGAAGCATTGTAAAGCACAGAGCGGTCTGGTAAGGCATAGGGAAGCATTGTAAAGCACAGAGAGGTCTGGTAAAGCATAGGGAAGCATTGTAAAGCTTTGCCACGCCTCTCTGTGCTCCATCACACTTTGCTGTGCTTTCACTGTGGGACACTTTTATAAGGTCCTCTTCTCCAGCTAGGAGCTGCAGGGTCCTGTTGCTCTTACCTTTCTGTGTGTCTGGAGGGGGTCTGGGGAGTTCAGTCTGGAGATCATCTCCTCGCAGGATTTGCGTTCCTGTTCTGTGAAGGCAGCGAGTCGATTCACTTCCTGCCAGGACCAGGTCTGGAAACATTGCGGACAGGAGAAATCCTGAACCCCCTGCAAGACAGAGAGAGGCAGAGAAACTACTGCACAGCTCACACTGACAGCACTGTGTAACACAACACCGTGACAGCATGGTCAAGCATAGGGAAGCATCGCACAGCACAGAGAGGTGTGGTAAAGCATAGGGAAGCATTGTAAAGCACAGAGAGGTCTGGTAAAGCATAGGGAAGCATTGTAAAGCACAGAGAGGTCTGGTAAAGCATAGGGAAGCATTGTAAAGCACAGAGAGGTCTGGTAAAGCATAGGGAAGCATTGTAAAGCACAGAGAGGTGTGGTAAAGCATAGGGAAGCATTGTAAAGCACAGAGAGGTCTGGTAAAGCATAGGGAAGCATTGTAAAGCACAGAGAGGTGTGGTAAAGCATAGGGAAGCATTGTAAAGCACAGAGAGGTCTGGTAAAGCATAGGGAAGCATTGTAAAGCGCAGAGGTCTGGTAAAGCATAGGGAAGCATTGTAAAGCACAGAGAGGTCTGGTAAAGCATAGGGAAGCATTGTAAAGCACAGAGAGGTCTGGTAAAGCATAGGGAAGCATTGTAAAGCACAGAGAGGTGTGGTAAAGCATAGGGAAGCATTGTAAAGCACAGAGAGGTCTGGTAAAGCATAGGGAAGCATTGTAAAGCACAGAGAGGTCTGGTAAAGCATAGGGAAGCATTGTAAAGCACAAAGAGGTGTGGTAAAGCATAGGGAAGCATTGTAAAGCACAGAGAGGTCTGGTAAAGCATAGGGAAGCATTGTAAAGCACAGAGAGGTCTGGTAAAGCATAGGGAAGCATTGTAAAGCACAGAGAGGTGTGGTAAAGCATAGGGAAGCATTGTAAAGCACAGAGAGGTCTGGTAAAGCATAGGGAAGCATTGTAAAGCACAGAGAGGTGTGGTAAAGCATAGGGAAGCATTGTAAAGCACAGAGAGGTGTGGTAAAGCATAGGGAAGCATTGTAAAGCACAGAGAGGTCTGGTAAAGCATAGGGAAGCATTGTAAAGCACAGAGAGGTCTGGTAAAGCATAGGGAAGCATTGTAAAGCACAGAGAGGTCTGGTAAAGCATAGGGAAGCATTGTAAAGCACAGAGAGGTCTGGTAAATGATTTACTGCTGTTTAACTTTTATAAGGGTGGCCGGTTCGCGCCCAGCCTCCGCCCTGGTCCACTCACCGTGCCCAGCAGCGCAATGACCAACCGCTTCAGCCGCAGAGAGTCGATCGAATGGCCGCAGGAAGCTCTAACACTGAGTCCGGAGGGACGCCGTGTCCGGGGGTCTGTGCACGAAATACATCATACATCATACATCATACATACATACATACATACATACATACATACATACATCATAGTCTTCACACTTAACCCGTTCAATGCCGTCCTACCCATTTTAGGACAGGCTACCTTGTAATTGTTTGGTAGCATTTTTAGCTGTAAAATCTCTCTTTAAACTCTATTCTCATGATAACTTCCTCTGATTTTGTGAGCAAAAGTCGCGTCCAAATGTTTGTGTTCATTCTGCAGATGCAACCCCTTCAGACGCTTTTATGACGCCTCGATATATAAAATAAGAAACTGAAGCCTAAAAACGATCCATTTCTTGGTGTTTATCAGTGATGATAAAGCGGGTCGGTTTTCACCGCGTTGAGCTTCATAACCGCCGTGAAATTCCACGGCTCGGATTACATCGTTTGTTATTAAAAAATTAAACTGAAGACACCGAGAAAGACTTCTAGTAAAGAGTCTGTCATTGAATGTTTGAATTTGCCTTCAGTATTTCTAAATCAAGCGCTGTTTCTAATTTAATAAAAAGCGATCTTTACATTCAATTCACGGTTCGGTCTTTGGACCTTTGTGTATTTCCTGTTAACAGTATAAACTTACCCGACTCATTTGTAGAAACAGAAAACCCCAAAATATGTGCAAGCCGTCGATTCATCACTCCAACCAAGAATCTCAGCTCATAAAAACCCTGTGGTTTTATTCCAGCTCCGATCCGAGCCCGGTTCTGTCCTGGTCCGGATCGCTGTTGTTTGTTGGTCCTCTTGCTGCGCAATGCACGCTAGATGGAAACCCCCAGATTCAATTTACATTCGCTTTCGTATTTACTAACAGCACAGCCATGCTTTCGCTTTCTTTTAAACATCAATTTGAAAATACTAAGAGATTCAATGGCTATCGTTTCCACTAGAAGTCTCTCTCAGTGTCTTCAGTTTGAATTCAGTGACTAACGTTTCCACTAGAAGTCTCTCTCAGCGTCTTCAGTGTAAATTCAATGGCTAACGTTTCCACTAGAAGTCTTTCTCAGTGTCTTCAGTGTAAATTCAGTGACTAACGTTTCCACTAGAAGTCTTTCTCAGCGTCTTCAGTGTAAATTCAATGGCTAACGTTTCCACTAGAAGTCTTTCTCAGTGTCTTCAGTGTGAATTCAATGGCTAACGTTTCCACTAGAAGTCTTTCTCAGTGTCTTCAGTGTGAATTCAATGGCTAACGTTTCCACTAGAAGTCTTTCTCAGCGTCTTCAGTGTAAATTCAGTGACTAACGTTTCCACTAGAAGTCTTTCTCAGCGTCTTCAGTGTAAATTCAGTGACTAACATTTCCACTAGAAGTCTTTCTCAGTGTCTTCAGTGTGAATTCAATGGCTAACGTTTCCACTAGAAGTCTTTCTCAGTGTCTTCAGTGTAAATTCAGTGACTAACGTTTCCACTAGAAGTCTTTCTCAGTGTCTTCAGTGTAAATTCAATGGCTAACGTTTCCACTAGAAGTCTTTCTCAGTGTCTTCAGTGTAAATTCAATGGCTAACGTTTCCACTAGAAGTCTTTCTCAGTGTCTTCAGTGTAAATTCAATGGCTAACGTTTCCACTAGAAGTCTTTCTCAGTGTCTTCAGTGTAAATTCAATGGCTAACGTTTCCACTAGAAGTCTTTCTCAGCGTCTTCAGTGTAAATTCAGTGACTAACGTTTCCACTAGAAGTCTTTCTCAGCGTCTTCAGTGTAAATTCAGTGACTAACATTTCCACTAGAAGTCTTTCTCAGTGTCTTCAGTGTGAATTCAATGGCTAACGTTTCCACTAGAAGTCTTTCTCAGTGTCTTCAGTGTAAATTCAGTGACTAACGTTTCCACTAGAAGTCTTTCTCAGTGTCTTCAGTGTAAATTCAATGGCTAACGTTTCCACTAGAAGTCTTTCTCAGTGTCTTCAGTGTAAATTCAATGGCTAACGTTTCCACTAGAAGTCTTTCTCAGTGTCTTCAGTGTGAATTCAATGGCTAACGTTTCCACTAGAAGTCTTTCTCAGTGTCTTCAGTGTGAATTCAATGGCTATCGTTTCCACTAGAAGTCTTTCTCAGTGTCTTCAGTGTAAATTCAATGGCAAACGTTTCCACTAGAAGTCTCTCTCAGTGTCTTCAGTGTGAATTAATTCATTTTTTTCTCTTTTAAATTCAGCACTGCCTCCTCTCCACACCAGATCACAGCAAATAATTAAAAAGGAAAACAGCTTTGTTTTTTTGTTGTCTTGTTTTTATTCATATGTGGAAAATATACAGTAATAATAATAATAAAAAAACTTTGTTTTTATTAACAAATGATAAACAATACTCCAGTTTCTATCCAGTGAATATATTATTATTATTATTCAAAGAGGATCACAAAACTTTGTCAAGTCGGGTCTTAAAGGATCCCAGTGATTCAGCAAGACTTACCCCCGATGTGACCACACCTCTCTGTGCTTTACAATGCTTCCCTATGCTTTACCAGACCTCTCTGTGCTTTACAATGCTTCCCTATGCTTTACCAGACCTCTCTGTGCTTTACAATGCTTCCCTATGCTTTACCACACCTCTCTGTGCTTTACAATGCTTCCCTATGCTTTACCAGACCTCTCTGCGCTTTACAATGCTTCCCTATGCTTTACCAGACCTCTCTGTGCTTTACAATGCTTCCCTATGCTTTACCACACCTCTCTGTGCTTTACAATGCTTCCCTATGCTTTACCAGACCTCTCTGTGCTTTACAATGCTTCCCTATGCTTTACCACACCTCTCTGTGCTTTACAATGCTTCCCTATGCTTTACCAGACCTCTCTGTGCTTTACAATGCTTCCCTATGCTTTACCAGACCTCTCTGTGCTTTACAATGCTTCCCTATGCTTTACCACACCTCTCTGTGCTTTACAATGCTTCCCTATGCTTTACCAGACCTCTCTGTGCTTTACAATGCTTCCCTATGCTTTACCAGACCTCTCTGTGCTTTACAATGTTTCCCTATGCTTTACCAGACCTCTCTGCGCTTTACAATGCTTCCCTATGCTTTACCAGACCTCTCTGTGCTTTACAATGCTTCCCTATGCTTTACCACACCTCTCTGTGCTTTACAATGCTTCCCTATGCTTTACCAGACCTCTCTGTGCTTTACAATGCTTCCCTATGCTTTACCAGACCTCTCTGTGCTTTACAATGCTTCCCTATGCTTTACCACACCTCTCTGTGCTTTACAATGCTTCCCTATGCTTTACCAGACCTCTCTGTGCTTTACAATGCTTCCCTATGCTTTACCAGACCTCTCTGTGCTTTACAATGTTTCCCTATGCTTTACCAGACCTCTCTGCGCTTTACAATGCTTCCCTATGCTTTACCAGACCTCTCTGTGCTTTACAATGCTTCCCTATGCTTTACCAGACCTCTCTGTGCTTTACAATGCTTCCCTATGCTTTACCACACCTCTCTGTGCTTTACAATGCTTCCCTATGCTTTACCACACCTCTCTGTGCTTTGCCATGCTGTCACTGTGCTTGATTACACTGTGCTGTGCTTTCATTGTAGGATCCCTAACTCGCCTCCCCCTCTTCAAACAGCCTCTGCCTGCCCTTTATCAAGCAGTTATCCCCGCTATAATCATCATCATCATCATCATCATCATCATCATAATCCTCCTCGCATTCTTCGTCGCCTCCAGCCTCGCATTCTTCACCATCGTCATCCTCAACCCTGATGCACTCTGGGTAGTCGTGCTCCCCTTCTTGTCCCAGGCACCGAAAACAAAAACTCGCTCTGCATTCCACGTTGGGACATTCCACGTTGGGACACCCTAGCAGCGTGTGGGACACGAGGGTGTGGCAGTCGGGACAGGCCCGAAAAAGGGGGCAACCGTGCACCGCTGACTGTGGGGCGTCTATGAGCTGGCAGGACAGGAGCTGGGTGCGAAGCGCACACCCCGGCCGGGCGCAGGAGGAGCCCCCTGAGCCCCCCGCCTCCCCCCACTCGCGCTGGCACCCCCAGCAGAAACAGAACAGCCTGCGGAGCCGCAGAGAGCAGGGGCCACAGGCCACACGAGCGCTGGGAGAGCCAGGGGGGTGCTGGCAGAGCTGGGAACAGCCTGGGCACTGAGGAGAGAGAGGAGGGGAGGGGAGGGGAGGAGAGAGGGGGAGAGGTGAGGAATTAACCTAGAGGCATGCAAGAGTGACACACACACACACACGCACACGCGCACGCACACACTGACACACACACACACACTGACACACACACACAGAGACACACACACACTGAGACACACACACACGCACACACACCGACACACTCACACACACACACACTCACACACACACACACTCACACACTCACACCGACACACTCACACACTCACACACACACACACACACACTGACACACACACACAGACACACACACGCATACACACACACACACACACACACACACTCACACACACACACACACACTCACTCTCTGGTAGTGCTCAGTGTCTCCCTTGTTGAGCTCCAGGATTCGGTCCTCGCTCCGCAGCCTCTCCTCCTCGCTGAACAGGGCCAGCTTGCGCACTTCCGGCCACAGCCACTGGGAGGCACAGTGAGGGCAGGCAAAGGCACAGGAGCCCTGCAGGGAAACAGCATCACAGCCTCACACAAGCACACGAAGATACACTGTCTGCTTGACTCAGTCTCTTCTAGTTTCAATAACACTGATGAAGGCACTAGAGCCCAAACGCTGGTCTGCTTGACTCAGTTTAGTTTCAATAACACTGATGAAGGCACTAGAGCCCAAACGCTGGTCTGCTTGACTCAGTTTAGTTTCAATAACACTGATGAAGGCACTAGAGCCCAATCGCTGGTCTGCTTGACTCAGTTTAGTTTCAATAACACTGATGAAGGCACTGGAGCCCAAACGCTGGTCTGCTTGACTCAGTTTAGTTTCAATAACACTGATGAAGGCACTGGAGCCCAAACGCTGGTCTGCTTGACTCAGTTTAGTTTCAATAACGCTGATGAAGTCACTAGAGCCCAAACGCTGGTCTGCTTGACTCAGTTTAGTTTCAATAACACTGATGAAGGCACTGGAGCCCAAACGCTGGTCTGCTTGACTCAGTTTAGTTTCAATAACGCTGATGAAGGCACTGGAGCCCCAAACGCTGGTCTGCTTGACTCAGTTTAGTTTCAATAACACTGATGAAGGCACTAGAGCCCAAACGCTGGTCTGCTTGACTCAGTTTAGTTTCAATAACGCTGATGAAGGCACTAGAGCCCAAACGCTGGTCTGCTTGACTCAGTTTAGTTTCAGTAACACTGATGAAGACACTGGAGCCCAAACGCTGGTCTGCTTGACTCAGTTTAGTTTCAATAACGCTGATGAAGGCACTGGAGCCCAAACGCTGGTCTGCTTGACTCAGTTTAGTTTCAATAACACTGATGAAGGCACTAGAGCCCAAACGCTGGTCTGCTTGACTCAGTTTAGTTTCAATAACGCTGATGAAGGCACTAGAGCCCAAACGCTGGTCTGCTTGACTCAGTTTAGTTTCAGTAACACTGATGAAGACACTGGAGCCCAAACGCTGGTCTGCTTGACTCAGTTTAGTTTCAATAACACTGATGAAGGCACTAGAGCCCAAACGCTGGTCTGCTTGACTCAGTTTAGTTTCAATAACGCTGATGAAGGCACTAGAGCCCAAACGCTGGTCTGCTTGACTCAGTTTAGTTTCAATAACACTGATGAAGGCACTAGAGCCCAAACGCTGGTCTGCTTGACTCAGTTTAGTTTCAGTAACACTGATGAAGACACTGGAGCCCAAACGCTGGTCTGCTTGACTCAGTTTAGTTTCAATAACGCTGATGAAGGCACTCTATCGCTTCTGTTTTGTATTTGGTCGTACCGTGTCCAGTTGCTCCTGCACCCTGTGTTTCAGATCGCTCGCGTTGTCGATCCTCCCACAACAGGGAAGCATAGCTCTCACAGTGCCCGGGCCAGCAGGGTCTGGAGACAGAGGGAGAGACAGAGGGTTCGTGTGAGCGTGTGCGTGTGCGTGTGCGTGTGCGTGTCACTCTGTCAAATATAGAGAATATTTCTCAATGCAATCGTAATATTTCTCAATGCAATTATCTTATTGGCATCATGAAAAAATACAGAAAATAACAATAATAATAATAATAATAATAATAATAATAATAATAATAATAATAATAACACAGCAATTTTGACACAAGCCGGGCCGCAGAAATGCGAAATTGAAACAAAAAAATCTAAAGAGAAAACTACACAAATAAATGAACAAACAAACACAAAAAAAACAATTAAATTCACCTGACATCGCTTTCCTTTTACCTCGACTGTTCTTCTGGGATTCAGAACCCATAACCGTGTTGCTGTTTTGTTTTTTTCGCTGGTAAAACAGTGCGGTTGAACCCCCGGCGATGCAACATCAGAAGAAGCGAGTGATATCCGAGCGTGTAGTTTCACTTTTGCTTGTTATCAAAGTCAACGCAAGACTACAGCGCTGTTTAAACGAGCGCGCCCTCTCGCGGCGAATCTGGAGAACTGTAAGAATGAACTTTTGAACTGCAAAACTTCTGTGGGATTTTTTGTCCACACGTCTGCATCAGTTAGTATGTTGGGTGGACGGCAGTAACCCAAACTGTCCATTTTAAACGTGTCCGTTTATAAACACACTTCACAACGCCAAAATACTCCTTAAAATATAACTTCTTGTATAAAAGACACATGCCGTCAAAAACCTATAAATACCTCCAATGTTTTGATTCAATCACAAGCTCCCTTGAGAAAGATATGTACAACGTATCGAAACGCCGGGCAGCTGGCTCTGAGCTAAAATATATATAACATATTGTTGTTTAATTGTCGAGCGGTTGACTTGACGTCCTTGACAACAGCTGCTTCCTGCGTGCTCACAATTGCAAATATCAGCCGTTAGTTTTCAAAAACAGATGGCGCGTATCGGGATCAAACCGGCGCCCCCGGGAGACAAACTCAAATTATTTCTCAAACAAACGAGACACGCTAGATACCCGGAGTTAATGCGGGACTTTGCTGTGAAGCGGCTGTTTCTGATTGCTAGTCCAAAGGCCTGTTATACCAGACTGTCTTTACTTGCCGTTATAAGCGGATGGGGGGGCTTTTGTTTTTCCTCTGGGAGAAATGAGATTAATCAAAACGGAGCTTCCACACCTCTCTGTGCTTTACAATGCTTCCCTATGCTTTACCACACCTCTCTGTGCTTTACAATGCTTCCCTATGCTTTACCAGACCTCTCTGTGCTTTACAATGCTTCCCTATGCTTTACCAGACCTCTCTGTGCTTTACAATGCTTCCCTATGCTTTACCAGACCTATCTGTGCTTTACAATGCTTCCCTATGCTTTACCAGACCTCTCTGTGCTTTACAATGCTTCCCTATGCTTTACCAGACCTCTCTGTGCTTTACAATGCTTCCCTATGCTTTACCAGACCTCTCTGTGCTTTACAATGCTTCCCTATGCTTTACCAGACCTCTCTGTGCTTTACAATGCTTCCCTATGCTTTACCACACCTCTCTGTGCTTTACAATGCTTCCCTATGCTTTACCACTCCTTGCGGTGCTTTTACTGTGTGGAAACTTTTCTGAGGGCCGTTCAGTTATCACTGTCGGGAGAGTGGATATTGCCTTCAGATGTCTGGATTTCATTGATAAAAAAAACGACTCAGACACACACAGAGAGAGAGAGAGAGAGAGAGAGAGAGAGAGAGAGAGAGAGAGAGAGAGAGAGAGAGAGAGAGAGAGAGAGAGAGAGAGAGAGAGAGAGAGAGAGAGAGAGAGAGATGAGATGAGGAGTGAGTACACTCAGACACGGAGAGGAGTACCCCCTATGCTATGGTCGGGCGAGGCACTCGATTGATGTTTTTAGTTTGATTTTGAAATTATCAGCAAGCGTTTTTTTTTATCACGTGTGTTTTTAAGAGGACAGGAGGTGAAAGATTGAGAGAGAGAGAGGAGGAGGAGGAGGAGGAGGAGAGAGTCGCCGAAGCGATGAATTACTACGGGATTAATTTGACTTCCAAGACCTGACACCGCGTAATGCAGGTAAAGGATTATTAATTTATTTATTTGGGTAATCTTATTTCTAAAGCGGCTGCAGAGCAGATTCTCAGAAATATATGCAATTATATGCAACATCTATATACATTTGTAATGTATTTATATTGATAGATTTATATAATAATTTGAACGTGTATATATATATATATATATATATATATATATATATATATATATATATATATATATATATATATTTATATTTATATGAAGACTCCCTATGAATAATGTACACGATAAAAACATTTATGTACAGTATGTTTTGTGTCCTATAGCGTTATTACTGTGCATCTTTTGAAGTAATATATTATAAATATAGACAGATAGTGAGAGAGACTTCTAGTGGAAACGTTAGTCATTGAATTTACACTGAAGACACTGAGAAAGACTTCTAGTGGAAACGTTAGTCATTGAATTCACACTGAAGACACTGAGAGAGACTTCTAGTGGAAACGTTTGCCATTGAATTTACACTGAAGACACTGAGAAAGACTTCTAGTGGAAACGTTAGTCACTGAATTTACACTGAAGACACTGAGAGAGACTTCTAGTGGAAACGTTAGCCATTGAATTCACACTGAAGACACTGAGAAAGACTTCTAATGGAAACGTTAGCCATTGAATTTACACTGAAGACACTGAGAGAGACTTCTAGTGGAAACGTTTGCCATTGAATTTACACTGAAGACACTGAGAAAGACTTCTAGTGGAAACGTTAGTCACTGAATTTACACTGAAGACACTGAGAGAGACTTCTAGTGGAAACGTTAGCCATTGAATTCACACTGAAGACACTGAGAAAGACTTCTAGTGGAAACGTTAGCCATTGAATTTACACTGAAGACACTGAGAAAGACTTCTAGTGGAAACGTTAGCCACTGAATTTACACTGAAGACACTGAGAAAGACTTCTAATGGAAACGTTAGTCATTGAATTTACACTGAAGACACTGAGAGAGACTTCTAGTGGAAACGTTAGTCATTGAATTCACACTGAAGACGCTGAGAGAGACTTCTAGTGGAAATGTTAGTCGCTGAATTCACGAAGTTTAGTTTTGTATTTCTAAGAGGAGAGGTTTTTTTAAATGTAATTTTTAGACATATTAAAACCGTTTTGGTGTGAACTCTATGGAGTTCGAGTGCCATTACTTAATGAAAAAAAAAGCCATCATTGTGTGTTATAAAACAGATACACAGATAGGAAACGGAACATTTATACACGCAGAGACTGACTATACTCTCCGTGTTGACAGTGTATTGAGCTGTGAAGTGTGTGTGATAGAGCCCTGCCACAAGGTGGCGCTTCAGCCCTGTTAATCTCACCGATCTCTCCAATCCGGCGCTTTCGAGCTAGGCTATGAACCTATTAAATACTAAACTGACTTTTATGTAATTTGACACATTCCGAATCAATATTTCTTCATTAAATCCTGCGTTTTGGCTACAAAACGGCCGCGGCGTGGCTGTTTTGAGGACAGTGGAGTTTAGAAGTGAACCAGAAGCGGAGTGCAGGATCAGTGGTCGGCAGGGTTTTGAACCCGGGTTGAACGTCGGGTTTGATTTGTATGCGGAGCTCAGGATGCGTTCAGCCTCCGCGCATTTCCGTGCAGCCGGCAGAGGGCTGGAGGTACCGAACCGACACCAGCAGATACAGAAAAACAAAACAAAACGAAACAAAAAAACTGGGATTGAATTTCCAGAGCACTTTGTCTTCTTGTCACTCCCTTTCTCTCTCCCTCTCTCTCTCCCTCTCCTCAATTCCTCTCTCCCCCTGTCTCTCCCCCTCTCTCTCTCCCCTGTCTCTCTCCCTCTCCTCAATTCCTCTCTCCCTGCCTCTCCCCCTGTCTCTCTCCCTCCTCCTCTCCCCCTGTCTCTCCCCATCTCTCTCTCTCCCTCTCTCTCTCCCTCTCCTCAATTCCTCTCTCCCCCTGTCTCTCCCCCTCTCTCTCCCCTGTCTCTCTCCCTCTCCTCAATTCCTCTCTCCCTGCCTCTCCCCCTGTCTCTCTCCCTCCTCCTCTCCCCCTGTCTCTCCCCATCTCTCTCTCTCCCTCTCTCTCTCCCTCTCCTCAATTCCTCTCTCCCCCTGTCTCTCCCCCTCTCTCTCTCCCCTGTCTCTCTCCCTCTCCTCAATTCCTCTCTCCGTCTCTCTCCCTGTCTCTCTCCCTCCTCCTCTCCCCCTGTCTCTCCCCATCTCTCTCTCTCCCTCTCTCTCTCCCTCTCCTCAATTCCTCTCTTCCCCTCTCTTCACCTCTCTCCCTCCCCTGTCTCTCTCCCCGTCTCTCTCCCCCTCTCCTCAGTTCCTCTCTCCCCTGTCTCTCTCCCCCGTCTCTCTCTCCCCCTCTCCTCAGTTCCTCTCCCCTGTCTCTCTCCCCCCTGTCTCTCTCTCCCCCTCTCCTCAGTTCCTCTCCCAGTCTCTCTCCCCCTCTCCTCAGTTCCTCTCTCCTCAGTTCCTCTCCCCCGTCTCTCTCTCCCCCTCTCCTCAGTTCCTCTCTCCCGTCTCCCCCCTGTCTCTCTCTCCCCTGTCTCTCCTCAGTTCCTCAGTCTAACACAGTTACAGTGTCACACTGCGGTTTCTGTACACTGTGTCACTGTGGTTGCTATTATTTTGTCTTCTTCACTCTGCAGATCAGCAGCTCTCCTATGGAAGATCGGCTCCCACAAATACGAGCGTCGCGAAAATCAGCCGGGACAAAACCGCCCCGCCACTCCACGGAACGAAGCGAGCCCATTGGCTTGGCGCAGAAGTCCCGTCCCAGGCAGGAAATGTAGTCCTGTTGGTTACAAACTACAAATCCCACAATCCCGAGGGGTGGGAGGGGCATCCCGCATGCCGCCTTATTGTTTTGCTATTCAGTGGGTTTCAGGCTGAATGGATTCCGTGGTTTCAGTCTGTCTGAAATGAAATAAAATAAATCACACCCGGCCAGGATATCCACGCAGAGACTCGGTGTTGAAATGTCTCCAGCAGTTCTCAGAGACCTGGACGGCACAGCCAGGGTGTTATCAAGTAAGCACCAGGGAGACAGAACCAGCTCTGGGTCCCAGAATCAATAACAGCGACCCCAACCCCAACCCTAACTCTAACCCCAAAACCCACTCCTAACTCCAATAACAAACCCCACCCCTAACCCCAACTCCAACCACAAACCCCACCCCTAATTCTAACCACAAACACAACCCCCATCCCCAAACTCAACCAACCAACGCCAACCCCCAAACCCACCCCTAACTCCAACCACAAACTCCACTGCTAACTCTAACCCCAACCACAACCCCAACTCCAACCACAAACCCCACCCCTAATTCTAACCTCAACCCCAACCCCCAACCATAATCCCAACCCCAGCCCCAACGCCAACCCCCAAACCCACCCCTAACTCCAACCACAAACTCCACTGCTAACTCTAACCCCAACCCCAGCCCCAACGCCAACCCAACCCCAACCCCACCCAACTCTAACCCCAACCCAAACCTAACTCCAAACCCAACTCCAACCCCAACCCTAATTCTAACCACAACCTCAACCCCTAACCCCACCTCTCCCTGTAGCCCCGCCCCCCTGGTCCACGATGGCCCGCCCCCTCTCCTCCTCGGAGTCCTGGAACTCCAGTCTGGAGTTCCTCCGCTCGCTGGTCTGCTCCGAGGGCTGCTCCCCCCGGAATCTCAGCTCGCTCCGCTCCGAGTCCCCGCCGGCGCCCCCTCCCTTCTCGCTGCCGCTGCTGGTCGCCGTGACGACGGCGTGCGCCCTGCTCTTCGCGGTGGGGCTGGTGGGGAACCTGCTCACCATGCTGGTGGTGTTCCTGTTCAGAGAGCTGCGCAGCACCACCTACCTGTACCTGTCCAGCATGGCGCTGTCGGACCTCTGCATATTCCTGCTCATGCCCGTCGACCTCTACAAGGTTATTACTGTTACTATTATTATTATTATTATTATTATTATTATTATTATTATTATTATTATTATTATTATTATTATTATTATTTATTTCTTAGCAGATGCCCTTATCCAGGGCGACTTACAATTGTTACAAGATATCACATTATTTTTACATACAATTACTCATTTATACAGTTGGGTTTTTACTGGAGCAATCTAGGTAAAGTACCTTGCTCAAGGGTACAGCAGCAGTGTCCCCCACCTGGGATTGAACCCACGACCCTCCGGTCAAGAGTCCAGAGCCCTGACCACTACTCCAAACTGCTGCCCCATTATGTTGTTGATGACATCACTGTCACCCTTATTATTATTATTATTATTATTATTATTATTATTATTATTATTATTATTATTATTGTTATTATTATTATTATTGTTATTATTATTACAGACTGTACCTATTAATTTTATGAATATTATTTTATTAATAATATTTGATATTGCTCTCTCTCCTCCCCCCTCCCCTCCCGTCTCTCTCCCCCCTCAGCTGTGGAAGTACCAGCCCTGACTGTTAGGGGGCGCAGTGTGCAAGCTCCCCCAGTTTGTATCTGGTTACATATCTCCCCTCTCTCTCTCTCTCCTGTCTCAGCTGTGGAAGTACCAGCCCTGGCTGCTAGGGGGCGCAGTGTGCAAGCTCCCCCAGTTTGTATCTGGTTACATATCTCCCCTCTCTCTCTCTCTCCTGTCTCAGCTGTGGAAGTACCAGCCCTGGCTGCTGGGGGATGCGGTGTGCAAGCTCTCCCAGTTCATGAGCGAGGGCTGCACCTACTCCAGCATCCTCCACATCACCACCCTCAGCATGGAGCGCTACCTGGCTGTGTGCTTCCCCCTCAGGGCCAAGGTGCTCGTGACCAGGGGGAAGGTGAAGCTGCTGATCGGGCTGCTGTGGGCCCTGGCGCTGCTGAGCGCGGGGCCCGTCTTCGCTCTGGTGGGGGTGGAGCTGGTGAACGGCTCAGAGCCCGAGTGTCGCTGCACCCGCTACGCTCTGAGCTCCGGGCTGCTGTCGGCTATGATGTGGGTCTCCAGCCTCTACTTCCTCGTACCCGTGTGCTGCCTCAGCGTTCTCTACGGGCTGATCGGCAGGAAGCTGTGGAGGCGGCGGGACAGCTGCCACCGCGACCGGAGCCACCGGCAGACCGTCAAGATGCTGGGTAAGGAGGAGGGCTTCAAAATAGAACACAGATCCATAAAGACACCTTGACCATTGACAGCTTAACCCTTCGCTTCCGAAATCTAACATCTAACCCTTTTATAAGGGTTTGTTTACCTGATGTGTTTCTTAATGTGCTTTACCAGACCTCTCTGTGCTTTACAATGCTTCCCTATGCTTTACCAGACCTCTCTGTGCTTTACAATGCTTCCCTATGCTTTACCACACCTCTCTGTGCTTTACAATGCTTCCCTATGCTTTACCAGACCTCTCTGTGCTTTACAATGCTTCCCTATGCTTTACCAGACCTCTCTGTGCTTTACAATGCTTCCCTATGCTTTACCACACCTCTCTGTGCTTTATTACACTTTGCTGTGCTTTTACTATGGGGGAGACTTTTATAAGGGCATTTGCACAGTTTGTAATCTGCTTCCTCTCTCTCTTCCTCCCCCTCTCTCTCAGCGGTTATCGTGCTGGCGTTTGTCCTCTGCTGGCTCCCCTTCCACATCGGGCGCACGCTCTTCTCGATGTCCACGGGAACCTCGGAGATGTACGCGGTGAGTCAGCATCTCAACCTGGTCTCCTTCGTTCTCTTTTACCTGAGCGCTGCCATCAACCCCATCCTGTACAACACCATGTCTGCGCGCTACCGCACAGCCGTGTGCAAGCTGCTGGGTCACCACAGGAGGGCGCCGCGGGGCTCCAGGAACTCCACCCCTCACTGGGACTCAGAGACAAACCTGTGAGGAGCCGGGACAGCGTCGCCACCTGCTGGTTGCGGGAGCGTATGACAGCTTGGAGATAAAGTTGTGGGGGGAAAAATATAAATAGAAGAAAGGAGATGTCAAATTTAAAGTGTACGGGGAAAATATTCAGAGAGCAACTGGAGAAGAAGGGGAACGGCGCCGCCCTGCTGGCTGAGTGAGTCTATGTGACAGCTTGGAGATAAACTTTTAAAAAAACTCTTTAAGATATATTTTTTTGTTTGTGAAAATAAAGTTTAAAAAAAGAAACTCTGAAGAAATAATTGTTTTTTTTCCCTTTTGTTTCCTGATATACTGTATGAGAAATAAACGGTTTAAAATGTACATCGACCATATTTATATATTTATTTTGATATGCTTTACCACACCTCTCTCTGCTTTACAATGCTTCCCTATGCTTTACCAGACCTCTCTGTGCTTTACAGTGCTTCCCTATGCTTTACCATACCTCTCTGTGCTTTACAATGCTTCCCTATGCTTTACCATACCTCTCTGTGCTTTACAATGCTTCCCTATGCTTTACCAGACCTCTCTGTGTTTTACAATGCTTCCCTATGCTTTACCACACCTCTCTCTGCTTTACAATGCTTCCCTATGCTTTACCAGACCTCTCTGTGCTTTACAATGCTTCCCTATGCTTTACCAGACCTCTCTGTGCTTTACAATGCTTCCCTATGCTTTACCACACCTCTCTGTGCTTTACAATGCTTCCCTATGCTTCACCAGACCTCTCTGTGCTTTACAATGCTTCCCTATGCTTTACCAGACCTCTCTGTGTTTTACAATGCTTCCCTATGCTTTACCACACCTCTCTGTGCTTCACAATGCTTCCCTATGCTTTACCACACCTCTCTGTGCTTTACAATGCTTCCCTATGCTTTACCAGACCTCTCTGTGCTTTACAATGCTTCCCTATGCTTTACCAGACCTCTCTGTGTTTTACAATGCTTCCCTATGCTTTACCACACCTCTCTCTGCTTTACAATGCTTCCCTATGCTTTACCAGACCTCTCTGTGCTTTACAATGCTTCCCTATGCTTTACCACACCTCTCTGTGCTTTACAATGCTTCCCTATGCTTTACCAGACCTCTCTGTGCTTTACAATGCTTCCCTATGCTTTACCAGACCTCTCTGTGCTTTACAATGCTTCCCTATGCTTTACCAGACCTCTCTGTGCTTTATTACACTTTGCTGTGCTTTTGCTGTGGGGGACACTTATATAAGGTCTTCAATAACACGAGGCGGTTCTCTTTCAAACAGCGGAAGGTGAAGGGAAGGACGTGGAAAATTATAATAATGATGTTATTAGCGAGCACTCCAGTTAAAAAGCAATCACGCTATTATACCATGACTTATACTATTACTGCACAGCCTGTTTCCTGTGGCGGACGTAATGACAACAATATAATTTGCCCTTGTGTGTGTGTGTGTGTGTGTGTGTGCGTGCGTGTGTGTGTGTCAGTGTGTGTGTGTGTGTGTGTGTGTGTGTGTGTGTGTGTGTGTGTGATCCACACCCCAGCGACTCTGCAGCCATTAAAATCACAGCATATACGAACGCAAGCGTCATTTAAATCGTATTGTGTTTTGTTTTGTTTGTTTAAAACGGCCGCGTTTATTGCACAGCATAACAACTCGTTATCTTTCTATAGTCATCTACTCAGAAGAGAAAGCGTGTTACTCCTGCGTCTTGCGTGTGCGTGTGAGTCAGTGGCGTGGTCCACTCGCTGTCTGTTGCTTGTCGTCTTCGTCATCATTTTTAACCTCCTTAAAGAAGAATTTACTAATTCGACTTAATTGCATCTCTCACCGATTGAAGCAGAGAATTGCGCGGGAAATGCGAGTCATGTGACTTAGCTCGTTATTACAAAGCGTGTTCCGGTTCGGCCTGCATACGTAACTGGTCAACAACACGACCAAGGCAGCCTGTCCCGTCCCGTCCCATCTCCCCTCGCCGCTCTCTCTGTGTGTCCAAGTGTCCCCTTCTCCTCTGTCTCCCAAGTCTACTTCCACTTCATTTCAAACCGTGTCCTCTGGTAGGGTGTCCCCATTAGGACATCGTCATTTCTCCAGTATCTCCTGCGTCTCGGAAACACGTCGTTTGGTTTTCGTCCTTCACTTAGTTTTGGGATCAGTTGTCATTCGTTTTTTTTTTTTTGTTGGTGTCAATCGAATTTCGTCTCACTCGAAATTCGTATAGTATATCGGTAATATTTTTATAAATATAACAGGAGGCAGTGTGGTCCAGTGGTTAAAGTCCAGGGGCTTGTCACCAGAAGGTCACGGGTTCAAATCCCACCTCTGTCACTGACTGCCTCGCTGTGTGTGACCCTGAGCGAGTCACTTCACCTCCTTGTGCTCCGTCCTGCGGATGAGATGTTAAATCAACGTCCTATTGGAAGTGACTCTGCATATAATGCACAGTTCACAGCCTGCCTCTGTAAAGCGCTTTGTGATGGTGGAACACTATGAAAGGCGCTATATAAAAATAAAGATTGATTGATTGATGAAAGTTAGTATGAGTTTTATTTGTGATGTTAAATCAACGTCCTATTGGAAGTGACTCTGCATATAATGCGCAGTTCACAGCCTGCCTCTGTAAAGCGCTTTGTGACGGTGGAACACTCTGAAAGGCGCTATATAAAAATATTACTTTGATCAATCCAGTTTTCTATTAAGTATATTTTACACTGGATTGAAACATCGCTAACAACAGCTGGTGGCTGATCACAGAGTCACCTCTGACCACTGACTCTGGAAGACACTTGAGAATTGAGGCTGTCATGCTGCTCCGATCTCTGGTCCCCGGGTCCTGTCCTTTGAAAGTCCCTCCTCAAAGAGCGGGGAGCCGTTGCCATGGAGAGGAGGGGGTGGGGGTGGGGGTGGGGGGGGGGGGGGCTCGTTCTGATTATTTTATTGTTGTGTTTTGTGTTCAATCGCATTTGGTCTAGACTTTGCCCTCTTTCTGTGAGTCTTGTTTAATGGTATTCCTCTTTGCTGGATCCCTCAGGGCGAGTGAGAAAAAAAAAACGAAAAAGAAACGAAAATACAAACAACGCCTGACAACTCAAAGAGAGGTGATAAAAATCTTATTGAGTTAATAAAGACTGTGCAGAGTCACGCAGCGCTATCCAACTCGCTCACCTTATAATAGGAGATTATTCTAACAAAGACTGGAGGAGGGACTGGGAGGGAGGGAGGCAGTGTGGCTCTAGTGGAGCTGAGGAGGGACTGGGAGGGAGGGAAGCAGTGTGGCTCTAGTGGAGCTGAGGAGGGACTGGGAGGGAGGGAGGCAGTGTGGCTCTAGTGGAGCTGAAGAGGGACTGGGAGGGAGGGAGGCAGTGTGGCTCTAGTGGAGCTGAGGAGGGACTGGGAGGGAGGGAGGCAGTGTGGCTCTAGTGGAGCTGAGGAGGGACTGGGAGGGAGGGAAGCAGTGTGGCTCTAGAGGAGCTGAGGAGGGACTGGGAGGGAGGGAGGCAGTGTGGCTCTAGTGGAGCTGAGGAGGGACTGGGAGGGAGGGAGGCAGTGTGGCTCTAGTGGAGCTGAGGAGGGACTGGGAGGGAGGGAGGCAGTGTGGCTCTAGTGGACACACACACACACACACACACACACACACACACACACACACACACACTCACAGTCGATAACGGCTGTAACAGAATTACCTTTATTCTGATCTCTGTGTATCGATCCTGACACACAAACACACCTTGAATGATTGGATTGTTCTCTCTTGTCCTGTTCCCCCTCCCCACCTCACCTCACCCCACCCTCCAGGACTGAAGCTTTGCCCTCCCCTCTCTCTGCTTCTCAGAACAGTGCCGGCTCGATGCTAGTTCAGTTAAGGAGGGTCAGGGAGGTGGGAGTGAGATCAGGGAAAGACAAACGACTCGCAGACGAAGCAATCAGGAGAGAAATCGAAAGAGGACCGCGCTGAGGTGCGGCTCCGCCCCGCGGGGGAGCTCTCTGACAGGAGCTTCCTCTGGTCTTTGGTTGTTTTTTTTTTGGTTTGTTTTTCTTTTTTTCAGGAATTTGACATGCAAATGTTTTTTTTTTTTTTACTAACACAATTTGATGTTTGCAAAGTCTCTCTCTCTCTCTCCCTCTCTCTCTCTCTCTCTCCCTCTCTCTCTCCTTTCCTTCCCCCCTCTCTCAGAACACAAAGCATTGAGGTGTAGCAATTCCAAAAAATGGGGCTAATTTTATATACTTTACCAGACCTCTCTGTGCTTTACAATGCTTCCCTATGCTTTACCAGACCTCTCTGTGCTTTACAATGCTTCCCTATGCTTTACCACACCTCTCTGTGCTTTACAATGCTTCCCTATGCTTTACCACACCTCTCTGTGCTTTACAATGCTTCCCTATGCTTTACCACACCTCTCTGTGCTTTACAATGCTTCCCTATGCTTTACCAGACCTCTCTGTGCTTTACAATGCTTCCTTATGCTTTACCAGACCTCTCTGTGCTTTACAATGCTTCCCTATGCTCTCCTCTGCCAGTGGTCAGCGATGCTTGTTATTCTCGCTGTCAGGCTGGTAGATGCAGATTGATTTCAGTGACAGTGCGGGTGTAAGCGCCGCGACACGCTGCCCCCTAGTGGATGTTGCTGAGAAATAACAGCAGTAAGAAATAACAGATTTTATTTTCTTTCTTTCTTTCTTTCTTTCTTTCTTTCTTTCTTTCTTTCTTTCTTTCTTTCTTTCTTTCTTTCACTCTCTCCATCATTCTTTCTCTGTTAATTGGCTTCTCCCCCCGTCCTGTCTCTTTTTTTGACAAAGTTCACCTGTCAGCGATTTGTTGTGTTATTACCCGAGAATCGTGCTTCCGGTGTTTTGGTCTAATTGCCCCAGAAATGTCAACCGGGGAAGAGTGACGTCAGTCACGGGCAAAGCGAGCCCCCGCCCCCCTCCTCCCCCTTTCCCTCCGTCGAGGAAAGACTAGAACTAAATAAAATAATAATAATAATAATAATAATAATAATAATAATAATAATAATAATAATAATAATAATAATAATAATAATAATAATACATTTAAAAACTAATTAATTACCCTGCGTTACATATATCGCTCTGACAGCGCGACTAGAACGGAAAAGCATCTCCTGAACTCGCAGTGAAAGCAACACAGATACACATAAAGAAATACATACATGCATACATGCATACATACATACACACATACATACATACATACATACACACATACACACATACACACACACACACATACACACACATACATACACACACACATACATACATACACACATACATACACACACACATACACATACATACACACATACACACATACATACACACACATACATAAACCAGCAGCTCAGGTAAGCATGAAGCCGCGCTACACCTCACTCAAATCAATTCGGTCAGGTGTAGATGACGCGTGCGATCCTCAAGCGTGACGTCGGTGTAGACGTTCAGCAATGGGTGTTTATTGACTTGATCCGCATGGCCAGCTCTCTACTGTCTAAAGTCTCGACTGCATGAACACATGCACTGATAAATGATTTGAAAACGTTTTGGCCGAGGCCGGGGGGGGGGGGGGGAGAGGGAAGGTAGTTTGATCCGAAACGTGCGCGGGAGCCCCACAAGGTCATTCAGTTACAGATAATCGAAGACACTGACGGTCAAAGCGCTCCGTTTCCCCGGAGACGCGTGGCGGGGTCCCGGGGCGCGGCTGTGGGAAACAGCGGGGGGGCTGTGTAAGGTAATTGACCCGGGTGAGTTAAAAACCACGGCTCGGGAGAACGCGGAGTTGCTAGCTTTGGCCAGCGTGGGGTCCCCTAAGCTTGTGAGACAGAGTGTACGGGACGTGACATTGAGAGAAGTGCTTTTATTAGCGCCTCTGTTTTCTGAAGGAAAGCGCCGCGGTGTGCGGCTGCTGTTGTCCAGCCAGACTCGGCGTCTCTCCCTCGGGAGGTCTAAGCTGGAGGCTGGAGGTAATGATCGAATGTCCTGATCTACTGAGACGATTACTGCTGTTGTTATTATTTATTTATTTATTTATTTATTTTTTACCGAGATAAATAAATAAATAACGCCTTTTCAAGTTTAACCCTTAAATTATGTTCAAATTTAAAAAAAAAAAAATACTAAAAATTTAATTGAACCTTAAAAAATATCAGCTTAATATAGATAGATAGATTCAAATAAAATTAATAACAAAGATATATATACACAACTAGAGCGCTCTGCAGTGTTGAGAGGGGAGCTCTCTTTCCTATAGACCTCTATACAGCTCTGCAGTGTTGAGAGGGGAGCTCTCTTTCCTATAGACCTCTATACAGCTCTGCAGTGTTGAGAGGGGAGCTCTCTTTCCTATAGACCTCTATACAGCTCTGCAGAGTGGAGATCTCTTTCCTATAGACCTCTATACAGCTCTGCAGTGTTGAGTTCTCTTTCCTATAGACCTCTATACAGCTCTGCAGTGTTGAGAGGGGAGCTCTCTTTCCTATAGACCTCTATACAGCTCTGCAGTGTTGAGAGTGGAGCTCTCTTTCCTATAGACCTCTATACAGCTCTGCAGTGTGGAGTTCTCTTTCCTATAGACCTCTATACAGCTCTGCAGTGTTGAGAGTGGAGCTCTCTTTCCTATAGACCTCTATACAGTTCTGCAGTGTTGAGAGGGGAGCTCTCTTTCCTATAGACCTCTATACAGCTCTGCAGTGTTGAGAGGGGAGCTCTCTTTCCAATAGACCTCTATACAGCTCTGCAGTGTTGAGTTCTCTTTCCTATAGACCTCTATACAGCTCTGCAGTGTTGAGAGGGGAGCTCTCTTTCCTATAGACCTCTATACAGCTCTGCAGTGTTGAGAGTGGAGCTCTCTTTCCTATAGACCTCTATACAGCTCTGCAGTGTTGAGAGGGGAGCTCTCTTTCCTATAGACCTCTATACAGCTCTGCAGTGTTGAGAGGGGAGCTCTCTTTCCTATAGACCTCTATACAGCTCTGCAGTGTGGAGTTCTCTTTCCTATAGACCTCTATACAGCTCTGCAGTGTTGAGAGGGGAGCTCTCTTTCCTATAGACCTCTATACAGCTCTGCAGTGTTGAGAGGGGAGCTCTCTTTCCTATAGACCTCTATACAGCTCTGCAGTGTTGAGAGGGGAGCTCTCTTTCCTATAGACCTCTATACAGCTCTGCAGTGTTGAGTGGAGCTCTCTTTCCTATAGACCTCTATACAGCTCTGCAGTGTTGAGAGTGGAGCTCTCTTTCCTATAGACCTCTATACAGCTCTGCAGTGTTGAGAGGGGAGCTCTCTTTCCTATAGACCTCTATACAGCTCTGCAGTGTTGAGAGTGGAGCTCTCTTTCCTATAGACCTCTATACAGCTCTGCAGTGTTGAGAGGGGAGCTCTCTTTGCTATACTGCTAGTAGCACTGTGCGGCGTTGAAATAGTTAAAGAAGGTGGCTGGTAAAAGAGAACGGTGAAGTGTTATAGCTCCACCTGGTGGCATGGATAAGTCACTACAAGCAGGGATTCCAGCTTTTCCACGTGTTACCCACAGGACAGGTAGGCAATGACCTGCAATTCCCCATTACGCCACAAGATGTCGACAGAGCCTTTAGTCGTGTAAAAGTACATCGCGGTTTGCACGGCTTGTAACCCTTTAAGTAACAATTCATCAGACCAGGTCTCCCGGTCTCCTGGAACCAGGGTTCAAGCCCGAAACCGCGGCTTTGTGTTCCCTGAGCTTCAGAGTTCAGCCTCACAATCCGGGTGCGCAATCGATTACAGACCGGCTGGCTAAACGCTCGCTGCCATTGCATTGCTGCAGCCGAGGAGGAGCGATGATGCCCGAGTCACAAAACTACTGAAGCGGAGAACGAAAACAGGTCACGCTACGTTCAGCGCGTAACATCTGCACTGAACGCATTGGCGCTACGCAAATTACGCAGACGCGTTATTCCGAAGAATTCTGTTATTCAACGCCAGGACGGAGCAGCCTTGATTGAGAAAACAAATACCGACAGCAAGAGAAGAAAGCGTCTTAGAGAATCGGAGGGGTTTTAAGCCTGTGTTAATGTCCATTGCAACTTTATACAGCTGTGGTTTACACGCTTCCTGTGCGTCAGATAGGGAGCAGTTGCTAAGCTGGGTTAGTTCACCGTACTGGGAATCCATCAATTTCTTTATTTTTTCAGTCTTGTGTGTCTTTTGTCGTTGGATCCGGGGGACGAGTAAAATGCGCGCCCGGTCTTGTAAGTATATACCTGTATTACATTTGAGTGTATTATCGATCTGGCTTTGCTGTTGTGTCATTTATTTATTCAAGCTATAGTTGACTGTACGTACTCGCAAGTTTATTATGTATTTATGTATGATCTTGTTTTTTGTTTTTTTTTTTGGAACGCGGTGCGCGACTAATCTGAGAGTTACGGTAGGTACTTTACCAAATTTCGTCTTGCACTGCCCTTCTCCATCCGGTCAAAGAAACAGCCATTTAGGTAATAAAATAAGCGCCACAGACCTATCCTGGGACGTCCTGTGCGTCTCGAGTTAAACGTCAAACAACGCGAGTGTCCTGAGCTCTGAGGGGCGGGTGGTATTCAGAGAGGGGTGAGTGAAAACGCGCTTTCAAGGTGTGTTTTTTTTTTCGATTTTAAGAAGTAGACTCAAAAGTAATAACAAATGACACATTCCTTTGATCTGTGCTGTCGTGCTGTTACACGCCCTGTAAAAATAATAATAAACGCACGGGCTAAGAGAATTTAACTTGTAATTAACGCTAGGCTGCATGTGACCAGTCAGAGTCAACAGTGAAACTTTCCAGAGACTCAGAGACGCGTACTAATAGATACAACCACAAACAGACACCTCTCGGCGTTGACTGAGTCCAGATACATAACCGCGATAGTTAACTTATCTGAAGCAGCAACGGGCTGTGGTTGGGACAGATTCTGGCTGCGGATCTCAAGCACAATATAACGAAAGCAACGCTGATGTACGGGTAAGTGAGCTGAGCTGGGGTGAGAGGGGAGGGGGAGGGTGATGCTGGGACGCCAGAATCACCGTCGAGCTCTCTTGAGGTGTCGTGGGCTGGTCGATGAAACACCGAGGACGGAATGCGCCCGCTTGAAGACCCCGGAGATGTATCCTGCTCAGCGCAATCCAGACTCTTCAGCCGTCAGCACCGGACAGAGGGATGTCTACGTCATCAGAATGGAAGGAAACGCAAACGGACGGAGACGCAGGTGGATCACATTAGTTTACTGTTCTGCTGAAATGTCCGAACCGATGTGCAGACCGGCAGAGTGAATTATCTGATGAAAAAAAAAACTTAACGTTTGGAAAATGATCAAGAAACGTTTTTTGTTGGCGGTTGAGTCAGCTGTTGAAAATCGATTCACAACCTGAAGTGAATTTCTGTGTGCGTGTCTGTCTCTCTCTGTGTCAGTGTGTGCATGTCTCTGTGTGTGTGTGCATGTCTGTGTGTGTGTGCATGTCTATGTGTCTGTCTCTGTGTGTGTGTCTCTGTGTGTGTCTGTGCTTGTGTGTGTGTGTGTCAGCGTGTATGTGTCTCTCTATGTGTGTGTGTGTCTCAGTGTGTGTCTCTGTGTGTGTGTCTGTGTGTCTCAGTGTGTGTGTGCATGTCTCAGTGTGTGCGTGTGTGTGCATGTCTGTGTGTGTGTGCATGTCTATGTGTCTGTCTCTGTGTGTGTGTCTCTGTGTGTGTGTGTGTGTGTGTGTGTCAGCGTGTATGTGTCTCTCTATGTGTGTGTGTGTCTCAGTGTGTGTCTCTGTGTGTGTGTCTCTGTGTGTGTCTGTGCTTGTGTGTGTGTGTGTGTGTGTCAGCGTGTATGTGTCTCTCTATGTGTGTGTGTGTCTCAGTGTGTGTCTCTGTGTGTGTGTGTGACTCCATGAGTGCAATACACAGCACCTCGGGGCTGGAGGAGGAGGAGAAGCAGGATAAGCAGGGGAAGGGAAGTCACAGCCAGCCAGCGCTGGCAGGGAGGTGCAGGGGAGGGTGAGTCATCGGCAGCTTCTGCCAAGAGCGCATTGTGTTTCCCATCACTCGTAGCAGAGCTGCACACCAAGAGCACCACAAACTCCAACCAGCAACGGGGTTCAGCTTCCTGTTTAAACTGAACCCCACCCCCCACCCCCACAACCACCCCCACCACACGGAATCCTATACTCTCAATAGCTGAAGAATGTCCGTACCAAGCAGGGCTAGTGTGAGCTTGTAACCCTGCTCAAACTCCTGGCTCCTGATCATTTCAATATTAATAATAATAACAGACTTCATTGAGGGGAGCTCTGAACCCCAGGACTGGGTGCAGCAGCAGCAGCAGCAGGGCTAGTGTGAGTTTGTAACCCTGCTCAAACTCCTGGCTCCTGATCATTTCAATATTAATAATAATAACAGACTTCATTGAGGGGAGCTCTGAACCCCAGGACTGGGTGCAGCAGCAGTAGCAGGGCTAGTGTGAGTTTGTAACCCTGCTCAAACTCCTGGCTCCTGATCATTTCAATATTAATAATAATAACAGACTTCATTGAGGGGAGCTCTGAACCCCAGGACTGGGTGCAGCAGCAGCAGCAGGGCTAGTGTGAGTTTGTAACCCTGCTCAAACTCCTGGCTCCTGATCATTTCAATATTAATAATAATAACAGACTTCATTGAGGGGAGCTCTGAACCCCAGGACTGGGTGCAGCAGCAGTAGCAGGGCTAGTGTGAGTTTGTAACCCTGCTCAAACTCCTGGCTCCTGATCATTTCAATATTAATAATAATAACAGACTTCATTGAGGGGAGCTCTGAACCCCAGGACTGGGTGCAGCAGCAGCAGCAGCAGCAGGGCTAGTGTGAGTTTGTAACCCTGCTCAAACTCCTGGCTCCTGATCATTTCAATATTAATAATAATAACAGACTTCATTGAGGGGAGCTCTGAACCCCAGGACTGGGTGCAGCAGCAGCAGCAGCAGCAGCAGGGCTAGTGTGAGTTTGTAACCCTGCTCAAACTCCTGGCTCCTGATCATTTCAATATTAATAATAATAACAGACTTCATTGAGAGGAGCTCTGAACCCCAGCACTGGTGTGAGTTTCTCAGCCTGTTTTAAAGCTCATTGGAATTCCTTGAAGATGCAAATCTGGAAGCTGAGGTCACTGATTTGCATGTACTCCAGTCGAGCCCAGCAAAGACAGGCAGAGAATTTGAATGGATCTTTTGCATAACAGGCTGATTCCCAAAGCAGTCCTAGAGAGAGTATCGACCTTGAGAGAGGCGAGAGGGGCTGAACTTCAATCGAAGACGCTGAGAGAGACTTCTAGTGGAAACGTTAGCCATTGAATTTACACTGAAGACACTGAGAAAGACTTCTAGTGGAAACGTTAGCCATTGAATTTACACTGAAGACACTGAGAAAGACTTCTAGTGGAAACGTTAGCCATTGAATTTACACTGAAGACACTGAGAAAGACTTCTAGTGGAAACGTTAGTCATTGAATTTACACTGAAGACACTGAGAAAGACTTCTAGTGGAAATGTTAGTCATTGAATTCACACTGAAGACACTGTGAAAGATTGATCATTGCTAGTACCGTTTCGTCTGTGTTTCTAAAGGTCAGTGTGTTCTGCAGGAGAGTGAATCTGGACAGTGCAGTTGCTGCTGCTGACTCAGGGGGAGGGTGCAGTGCCATGTCTGCTCCACCGGAGGGCGTGCTGGAGGAGACAGTGGTGGCCGTGCGAGTCGATGGGAATCTGAGGCCCTTCCAGACAGACCTGCCAATCAACTGTGATGAACTGGACTGCCTCGGAGACGCTACAGGTCAGTGTGGCAGTGTGTGTGTGTGTGTGTGTGTGTGTGTGAGGTTGTGTATGAGTCCGAGCGTGTGTCTCTCTGTCTGTCTGTGTCGGTCGGTCTGTCAGCATTAACACTCTGTTTTTCTCTTCCCACTTTTTTCTCCTCTCTTCCTCTTCCGTATCCTTCTCTTCCCTCTCTCTCTCTCCCCTATCCTTCACCTCTTTCCCTCTCCTCCTCTCTGTCCTTCTCCCTCTTTTCCCCCTCTCTCCTCTTCCCCCTCTGTTCCACTCCTCCTCTTCCTCTCTCTCTGTCCCTCTCCCTCTCTCTCTTCTCTGTCCCTCTCCCTCTCTCTCTCCTCTTCCCCCTCTGTTCCACTCCTCCTCTTCCTCTCTCTCTGTCCCTCTCCCTCTCTCCTCTTCCCCCTCTGTCCCACTCCTCCTTTCTCTCTATCTCTGTCTCTCCTCTTCCCAC
>NW_026708406.1:25000-50000 GCF_902713425.1 Acipenser ruthenus | reverse complement strand
TATGTATTTATGTATTTATTTATTTCTTAGCAGCCGCCCTTATCCTGCGCGACTTACAGTCGTAAACAAAAATACATTTCAAGGATCACAGTACAAGTAATAATACGGTCGAGCAAGATAAATACAATGACTTTGGTTCTAGCAAGTACAAGTACGATTCAAGAAAAATACGATTTTCCCTTGCACTCAAAAATGTGTTACAGTGGCATCTTGGACTTGGTGTCCTTGTTTTCAGAACATTTTGGGGAACGTACTTCAGAAACCATAAAGCTTCTCTCTTTTTTTCAACACTAAATTTTGTATTTAGTTTAATTTCTTGAAATAAAAAACGTTAAGCATTTTCTGATTATTATCTATTTCGCTTAGTGTTTTCAAAGAGATACATGTACAACAACGTGTTATTCTATTACTTGACGGACCTTACAAGACCTTACAATACTTCTTGAATGTGTTGTTGAAAAATATTGCTGCGGGACACAAGGTAAAAAATAACTAGCCATTGATAGGTTGCATTTCTGAAACTGCAGCTCGGCACCGTTGGTTGTGCTTGGCAGAAAAGGGCATAGCTGGAATAGGCTAGTGAGTCGGGGGTATAGCTCAGTGGTAGAGCATTTGACTGCAGATCAAGAGGTCCCCGGTTCAAATCCGAGTGCCCCCTTTTTTTCTAAATTAAAATACAAAATGCACGTTAACATTTTTTATTTCAGCTAGAAGCAAAAATTAGTGTTTCAAAGACAGCAACGAGCTACAGACAGGGTTTGAAGACGTGATCCTCAAGTTACGGGACCAAACACCTTACCACTTGGCCACCGCACCCTTTACAACTGGAGAAATTAGAAGCTTGGCCTCTCTTGAGAAGGCCGCCTGGGAAGGCAATCTGGCTGGCCAGTTTAATATAAAAAAGAGTTCCTGTTTGAACTCAAAGCACAAACCTTTCGGTTAACAGTGAACGCCAAGGATGGCAACATAGTCACGGAAAATATTTAAAAAGACAACAGTGGTCTCCAAATGTATTTAAAATACAAACATAAAATAGGTTGCCAGAAATATATTATCAATAGAAATTAGTAAATACTATTTTGCAAATAGTATTTTTTTTTTTAATACTTGACACCATCTACCGGCAGTAGCATACACCAATTTTTTATTTATTTTTTCATAAGAATTAACTGAAAGATTCAGTATTGCCTCAATTACCAAGCCTGTCAGTAACTGCAGTTTGCATAAATTAAATATTGCATAAATTAAATATTACCAGTATTGCGGAAAAAGTAGATCCGAACACACACACAAGTAGGGCTTGAAGTTTTCAGGTTTTATTTTTAATCACGAGAAGTCCCTTTAAACAAATTGAGCTGATTCTGTTTCATATTTAAACTCAGAAAAAGCTTTTAATTACAAAACAATCTTTGTTTTTACCTTCATATCTTGCCTGAGCCTAATTCTGGTCCCCTTAATTTTATTTCAAACAGAGCTGACAAATTACGTAATTTGTTCATTCCCGATCCTACTTTTAACTCGCATTTCATTTTTGCAGTCCCCTAATTTAACGCTGTGTTTTTGTTTATTTATTTATTTATTTATTTATTATTATTATTATTATTATTATTATTATTATTATTATTATTATTATTATTATTATTATTTATGTATTTATGTATTTATGTATTTATGTATTTATGTATTTATGTATTTATTTATTTCTTAGCAGCCGCCCTTATCCTGCGCGACTTACAGTCGTAAACAAAAATACATTTCAAGGATCACAGTACAAGTAATAATACGGTCGAGCAAGATAAATACAATGACTTTGGTTCTAGCAAGTACAAGTACGATTCAAGAAAAATACGATTTTCCCTTGCACTCAAAAATGTGTTACAGTGGCATCTTGGACTTGGTGTCCTTGTTTTCAGAACATTTTGGGGAACGTACTTCAGAAACCATAAAGCTTCTCTCTTTTTTTCAACACTAAATTTTGTATTTAGTTTAATTTCTTGAAATAAAAAACGTTAAGCATTTTCTGATTATTATCTATTTCGCTTAGTGTTTTCAAAGAGATACATGTACAACAACGTGTTATTCTATTACTTGACGGACCTTATACAATACTTCTTCAATGTTTTGTTGAAAAATATTGCTGCGGGACACAAGGTAAAAAATAACTAGCCATTGATAGGTTGCATTTCTGAAACTGCAGCTCGGCACCGTTGGTTGTGCTTGGCAGAAAAGGGCATAGCTGGAATAGGCTAGTGAGTCGGGGGTATAGCTCAGTGGTAGAGCATTTGACTGCAGATCAAGAGGTCCCCGGTTCAAATCCGAGTGCCCCCTTTTTTTCTAAATTAAAATACAAAATGCACGTTAACATTTTTTATTTCAGCTAGAAGCAAAAATTAGTGTTTCAAAGACAGCAACAAGCTACAGACAGGGTTTGAAGACGTGATCCTCAAGTTACGGGACCAAACACCTTACCACTTGGCCACCGCACCCTTTACAACTGGAGAAATTAGAAGCTTGGCCTCTCTTGAGAAGGCCGCCTGGGAAGGCAATCTGGCTGGCCAGTTTAATATAAAATAGAGTTCCTGTTTGAACTCAAAGCACAAACCTTTCGGTTAACAGTGAACGCCAAGGATGGCAACATAGTCACGGAAAATATTTAAAAAGACAACAGTGGTCTCCAAATGTATTTAAAATACAAACATAAAATAGGTTGCCAGAAATATATTATCAATAGAAATTAGTAAATACTATTTTGCAAATAGTATTTTTTTTTTTAATACTTGACACCATCTACCGGCTGTAGCATACACCAATTTTTTATTTATTTTTTCATAAGAATTAACTGAAAGATTCAGTATTGCCTCAATTACCAAGCCTGTCAGTAACTGCAGTTTGCATAAATTAAATATTGCATAAATTAAATATTACCAGTATTGCGGAAAAAGTAGATCCGAACACACACACAAGTAGGGCTTGAAGTTTTCAGGTTTTATTTTTAATCACGAGAAGTCCCTTTAAACAAATTGAGCTGATTCTGTTTCATATTTAAACTCAGAAAAAGCTTTTAATTACAAAACAATCTTTGTTTTTATCTTCATATCTTGCCTGAGCCTAATTCTGGTCCCCTTAATTTTATTTCAAACAGAGCTGACAAATTACGTAATTTGTTCATTCCCGATCCTACTTTTAACTCGCATTTCATTTTTGCAGTCCCCTAATTTAACGCTGTGTTTTTGTTTATTTATTTATTTATTTATTTTTTATTATTATTATTATTATTATTATTATTATTATTATTATTATTATTATTATTTATGTATTTATGTATTTATTTATTTCTTAGCAGCCGCCCTTATCCTGCGCGACTTACAGTCGTAAACAAAAATACATTTCAAGGATCACAGTACAAGTAATAATACGGTCGAGCAAGATAAATACAATGACTTTGGTTCTAGCAAGTACAAGTACGATTCAAGAAAAATACGATTTTCCCTTGCACTCAAAAATGTGTTACAGTGGCATCTTGGACTTGGTGTCCTTGTTTTCAGAACATTTTGGGGAACGTACTTCAGAAACCATAAAGCTTCTCTCTTTTTTTCAACACTAAATTTTGTATTTAGTTTAATTTCTTGAAATAAAAAACGTTAAGCATTTTCTGATTATTATCTATTTTGCTTAGTGTTTTCAAAGAGATACATGTACAACAACGTGTTATTCTATTACTTGACGGACCTTATACAATACTTCTTCAATGTTTTGTTGAAAAATATTGCTGCGGGACACAAGGTAAAAAATAACTAGCCATTGATAGGTTGCATTTCTGAAACTGCAGCTCGGCACCGTTGGTTGTGCTTGGCAGAAAAGGGCATAGCTGGAATAGGCTAGTGAGTCGGGGGTATAGCTCAGTGGTAGAGCATTTGACTGCAGATCAAGAGGTCCCCGGTTCAAATCCGAGTGCCCCCTTTTTTTCTAAATTAAAATACAAAATGCACGTTAACATTTTTTATTTCAGCTAGAAGCAAAAATTAGTGTTTCAAAGACAGCAACAAGCTACAGACAGGGTTTGAAGACGTGATCCTCAAGTTACGGGACCAAACACCTTACCACTTGGCCACCGCACCCTTTACAACTGGAGAAATTAGAAGCTTGGCCTCTCTTGAGAAGGCCGCCTGGGAAGGCAATCTGGCTGGCCAGTTTAATATAAAATAGAGTTCCTGTTTGAACTCAAAGCACAAACCTTTCGGTTAACAGTGAACGCCAAGGATGGCAACATAGTCACGGAAAATATTTAAAAAGACAACAGTGGTCTCCAAATGTATTTAAAATACAAACATAAAATAGGTTGCCAGAAATATATTATCAATAGAAATTAGTAAATACTATTTTGCAAATAGTATTTTTTTTTTTAATACTTGACACCATCTACCGGCTGTAGCATACACCAATTTTTTATTTATTTTTTCATAAGAATTAACTGAAAGATTCAGTATTGCCTCAATTACCAAGCCTGTCAGTAACTGCAGTTTGCATAAATTAAATATTGCATAAATTAAATATTACCAGTATTGCGGAAAAAGTAGATCCGAACACACACACAAGTAGGGCTTGAAGTTTTCAGGTTTTATTTTTAATCACGAGAAGTCCCTTTAAACAAATTGAGCTGATTCTGTTTCATATTTAAACTCAGAAAAAGCTTTTAATTACAAAACAATCTTTGTTTTTATCTTCATATCTTGCCTGAGCCTAATTCTGGTCCCCTTAATTTTATTTCAAACAGAGCTGACAAATTACGTAATTTGTTCATTCCCGATCCTACTTTTAACTCGCATTTCATTTTTGCAGTCCCCTAATTTAACGCTGTGTTTTTGTTTATTTATTTATTTATTTATTTTTTATTATTATTATTATTATTATTATTATTATTATTATTATTATTATTATTATTATTATTATTATTATTTATGTATTTATGTATTTATTTATTTCTTAGCAGCCGCCCTTATCCTGCGCGACTTACAGTCGTAAACAAAAATACATTTCAAGGATCACAGTACAAGTAATAATACGGTCGAGCAAGATAAATACAATGACTTTGGTTCTAGCAAGTACAAGTACGATTCAAGAAAAATACGATTTTCCCTTGCACTCAAAAATGTGTTACAGTGGCATCTTGGACTTGGTGTCCTTGTTTTCAGAACATTTTGGGGAACGTACTTCAGAAACCATAAAGCTTCTCTCTTTTTTTCAACACTAAATTTTGTATTTAGTTTAATTTCTTGAAATAAAAAACGTTAAGCATTTTCTGATTATTATCTATTTTGCTTAGTGTTTTCAAAGAGATACATGTACAACAACGTGTTATTCTATTACTTGACGGACCTTATACAATACTTCTTCAATGTTTTGTTGAAAAATATTGCTGCGGGACACAAGGTAAAAAATAACTAGCCATTGATAGGTTGCATTTCTGAAACTGCAGCTCGGCACCGTTGGTTGTGCTTGGCAGAAAAGGGCATAGCTGGAATAGGCTAGTGAGTCGGGGGTATAGCTCAGTGGTAGAGCATTTGACTGCAGATCAAGAGGTCCCCGGTTCAAATCCGAGTGCCCCCTTTTTTTCTAAATTAAAATACAAAATGCACGTTAACATTTTTTATTTCAGCTAGAAGCAAAAATTAGTGTTTCAAAGACAGCAACAAGCTACAGACAGGGTTTGAAGACGTGATCCTCAAGTTACGGGACCAAACACCTTACCACTTGGCCACCGCACCCTTTACAAGTGGAGAAATTAGAAGCTTGGCCTCTCTTGAGAAGGCCGCCTGGGAAGGCAATCTGGCTGGCCAGTTTAATATAAAATAGAGTTCCTGTTTGAACTCAAAGCACAAACCTTTCGGTTAACAGTGAACGCCAAGGATGGCAACATAGTCACGGAAAATATTTAAAAAGACAACAGTGGTCTCCAAATGTATTTAAAATACAAACATAAAATAGGTTGCCAGAAATATATTATCAATAGAAATTAGTAAATACTATTTTGCAAATAGTATTTTTTTTTTTAATACTTGACACCATCTACCGGCTGTAGCATACACCAATTTTTTATTTATTTTTTCATAAGAATTAACTGAAAGATTCAGTATTGCCTCAATTACCAAGCCTGTCAGTAACTGCAGTTTGCATAAATTAAATATTGCATAAATTAAATATTACCAGTATTGCGGAAAAAGTAGATCCGAACACACACACAAGTAGGGCTTGAAGTTTTCAGGTTTTATTTTTAATCACGAGAAGTCCCTTTAAACAAATTGAGCTGATTCTGTTTCATATTTAAACTCAGAAAAAGCTTTTAATTACAAAACAATCTTTGTTTTTACCTTCATATCTTGCCTGAGCCTAATTCTGGTCCCCTTAATTTTATTTCAAACAGAGCTGACAAATTACGTAATTTGTTCATTCCCGATCCTACTTTTAACTCGCATTTCATTTTTGCAGTCCCCTAATTTAACGCTGTGTTTTTGTTTATTTATTTATTTATTTATTTATTTATTATTATTATTATTATTATTATTATTATTATTATTATTATTATTATTATTATTATTATTATTATTATTATTATTTATGTATTTATGTATTTATGTATTTATTTATTTCTTAGCAGCCGCCCTTATCCTGCGCGACTTACAGTCGTAAACAAAAATACATTTCAAGGATCACAGTACAAGTAATAATACGGTCGAGCAAGATAAATACAATGACTTTGGTTCTAGCAAGTACAAGTACGATTCAAGAAAAATACGATTTTCCCTTGCACTCAAAAATGTGTTACAGTGGCATCTTGGACTTGGTGTCCTTGTTTTCAGAACATTTTGGGGAACGTACTTCAGAAACCATAAAGCTTCTCTCTTTTTTTCAACACTAAATTTTGTATTTAGTTTAATTTCTTGAAATAAAAAACGTTAAGCATTTTCTGATTATTATCTATTTCGCTTAGTGTTTTCAAAGAGATACATGTACAACAACGTGTTATTCTATTACTTGACGGACCTTATACAATACTTCTTGAATGTTTTGTTGAAAAATATTGCTGCGGGACACAAGGTAAAAAATAACTAGCCATTGATAGGTTGCATTTCTGAAACTGCAGCTCGGCACCGTTGGTTGTGCTTGGCAGAAAAGGGCATAGCTGGAATAGGCTAGTGAGTCGGGGGTATAGCTCAGTGGTAGAGCATTTGACTGCAGATCAAGAGGTCCCCGGTTCAAATCCGAGTGCCCCCTTTTTTTCTAAATTAAAATACAAAATGCACGTTAACATTTTTTATTTCAGCTAGAAGCAAAAATTAGTGTTTCAAAGACAGCAACGAGCTACAGACAGGGTTTGAAGACGTGATCCTCAAGTTACGGGACCAAACACCTTACCACTTGGCCACCGCACCCTTTACAACTGGAGAAATTAGAAGCTTGGCCTCTCTTGAGAAGGCCGCCTGGGAAGGCAATCTGGCTGGCCAGTTTAATATAAAAAAGAGTTCCTGTTTGAACTCAAAGCACAAACCTTTCGGTTAACAGTGAACGCCAAGGATGGCAACATAGTCACGGAAAATATTTAAAAAGACAACAGTGGTCTCCAAATGTATTTAAAATACAAACATAAAATAGGTTGCCAGAAATATATTATCAATAGAAATTAGTAAATACTATTTTGCAAATAGTATTTTTTTTTTTAATACTTGACACCATCTACCGGCAGTAGCATACACCAATTTTTTATTTATTTTTTCATAAGAATTAACTGAAAGATTCAGTATTGCCTCAATTACCAAGCCTGTCAGTAACTGCAGTTTGCATAAATTAAATATTGCATAAATTAAATATTACCAGTATTGCGGAAAAAGTAGATCCGAACACACACACAAGTAGGGCTTGAAGTTTTCAGGTTTTATTTTTAATCACGAGAAGTCCCTTTAAACAAATTGAGCTGATTCTGTTTCATATTTAAACTCAGAAAAAGCTTTTAATTACAAAACAATCTTTGTTTTTACCTTCATATCTTGCCTGAGCCTAATTCTGGTCCCCTTAATTTTATTTCAAACAGAGCTGACAAATTACGTAATTTGTTCATTCCCGATCCTACTTTTAACTCGCATTTCATTTTTGCAGTCCCCTAATTTAACGCTGTGTTTTTGTTTATTTATTTATTTATTATTATTATTATTATTATTATTATTATTATTATTATTATTATTATTTATGTATTTATGTATTTATTTATTTCTTAGCAGCCGCCCTTATCCTGCGCGACTTACAGTCGTAAACAAAAATACATTTCAAGGATCACAGTACAAGTAATAATACGGTCGAGCAAGATAAATACAATGACTTTGGTTCTAGCAAGTACAAGTACGATTCAAGAAAAATACGATTTTCCCTTGCACTCAAAAATGTGTTACAGTGGCATCTTGGACTTGGTGTCCTTGTTTTCAGAACATTTTGGGGAACGTACTTCAGAAACCATAAAGCTTCTCTCTTTTTTTCAACACTAAATTTTGTATTTAGTTTAATTTCTTGAAATAAAAAACGTTAAGCATTTTCTGATTATTATCTATTTCGCTTAGTGTTTTCAAAGAGATACATGTACAACAACGTGTTATTCTATTACTTGACGGACCTTATACAATACTTCTTGAATGTTTTGTTGAAAAATATTGCTGCGGGACACAAGGTAAAAAATAACTAGCCATTGATAGGTTGCATTTCTGAAACTGCAGCTCGGCACCGTTGGTTGTGCTTGGCAGAAAAGGGCATAGCTGGAATAGGCTAGTGAGTCGGGGGTATAGCTCAGTGGTAGAGCATTTGACTGCAGATCAAGAGGTCCCCGGTTCAAATCCGAGTGCCCCCTTTTTTTCTAAATTAAAATACAAAATGCACGTTAACATTTTTTATTTCAGCTAGAAGCAAAAAATAGTGTTTCAAAGACAGCAACAAGGTACAGACAGGGTTTGAAGACGTGATCCTCAATTTACGGGACCAAACACCTTACCACTTGGCCACCGCACCCTTTACAACTGGAGAAATTAGAAGCTTGGCCTCTCTTGAGAAGGCCGCCTGGGAAGGCAATCTGGCTGGCCAGTTTAATATAAAAAAGAGTTCCTGTTTGAACTCAAAGCACAAACCTTTCGGTTAACAGTGAACGCCAAGGATGGCAACATAGTCACGGAAAATATTTAAAAAGACAACAGTGGTCTCCAAATGTATTTAAAATACAAACATAAAATAGGTTGCCAGAAATATATTATCAATAGAAATTAGTAAATACTATTTTGCAAATAGTATTTTTTTTTTTTAATACTTGACACCATCTACCGGCAGTAGCATACACCAATTTTTTATTTATTTTTTCATAAGAATTAACTGAAAGATTCAGTATTGCCTCAATTACCAAGCCTGTCAGTAACTGCAGTTTGCATAAATTAAATATTGCATAAATTAAATATTACCAGTATTGCGGAAAAAGTAGATCCGAACACACACACAAGTAGGGCTTGAAGTTTTCAGGTTTTATTTTTAATCACGAGAAGTCCCTTTAAACAAATTGAGCTGATTCTGTTTCATATTTAAACTCAGAAAAAGCTTTTAATTACAAAACAATCTTTGTTTTTACCTTCATATCTTGCCTGAGCCTAATTCTGGTCCCCTTAATTTTATTTCAAACAGAGCTGACAAATTACGTAATTTGTTCATTCCCGATCCTACTTTTAACTCGCATTTCATTTTTGCAGTCCCCTAATTTAACGCTGTGTTTTTGTTTATTTATTTATTTATTTATTTATTATTATTATTATTATTATTATTATTATTATTATTATTATTATTATTATTATTATTATTATTATTTATGTATTTATGTATTTATGTATTTATGTATTTATTTATTTCTTAGCAGCCGCCCTTATCCTGCGCGACTTACAGTCGTAAACAAAAATACATTTCAAGGATCACAGTACAAGTAATAATACGGTCGAGCAAGATAAATACAATGACTTTGGTTCTAGCAAGTACAAGTACGATTCAAGAAAAATACGATTTTCCCTTGCACTCAAAAATGTGTTACAGTGGCATCTTGGACTTGGTGTCCTTGTTTTCAGAACATTTTGGGGAACGTACTTCAGAAACCATAAAGCTTCTCTCTTTTTTTCAACACTAAATTTTGTATTTAGTTTAATTTCTTGAAATAAAAAACGTTAAGCATTTTCTGATTATTATCTATTTCGCTTAGTGTTTTCAAAGAGATACATGTACAACAACGTGTTATTCTATTACTTGACGGACCTTATACAATACTTCTTGAATGTTTTGTTGAAAAATATTGCTGCGGGACACAAGGTAAAAAATAACTAGCCATTGATAGGTTGCATTTCTGAAACTGCAGCTCGGCACCGTTGGTTGTGCTTGGCAGAAAAGGGCATAGCTGGAATAGGCTAGTGAGTCGGGGGTATAGCTCAGTGGTAGAGCATTTGACTGCAGATCAAGAGGTCCCCGGTTCAAATCCGAGTGCCCCCTTTTTTTCTAAATTAAAATACAAAATGCACGTTAACATTTTTTATTTCAGCTAGAAGCAAAAATTAGTGTTTCAAAGACAGCAACGAGCTACAGACAGGGTTTGAAGACGTGATCCTCAAGTTACGGGACCAAACACCTTACCACTTGGCCACCGCACCCTTTACAACTGGAGAAATTAGAAGCTTGGCCTCTCTTGAGAAGGCCGCCTGGGAAGGCAATCTGGCTGGCCAGTTTAATATAAAAAAGAGTTCCTGTTTGAACTCAAAGCACAAACCTTTCGGTTAACAGTGAACGCCAAGGATGGCAACATAGTCACGGAAAATATTTAAAAAGACAACAGTGGTCTCCAAATGTATTTAAAATACAAACATAAAATAGGTTGCCAGAAATATATTATCAATAGAAATTAGTAAATACTATTTTGCAAATAGTATTTTTTTTTTTAATACTTGACACCATCTACCGGCAGTAGCATACACCAATTTTTTATTTATTTTTTCATAAGAATTAACTGAAAGATTCAGTATTGCCTCAATTACCAAGCCTGTCAGTAACTGCAGTTTGCATAAATTAAATATTGCATAAATTAAATATTACCAGTATTGCGGAAAAAGTAGATCCGAACACACACACAAGTAGGGCTTGAAGTTTTCAGGTTTTATTTTTAATCACGAGAAGTCCCTTTAAACAAATTGAGCTGATTCTGTTTCATATTTAAACTCAGAAAAAGCTTTTAATTACAAAACAATCTTTGTTTTTACCTTCATATCTTGCCTGAGCCTAATTCTGGTCCCCTTAATTTTATTTCAAACAGAGCTGACAAATTACGTAATTTGTTCATTCCCGATCCTACTTTTAACTCGCATTTCATTTTTGCAGTCCCCTAATTTAACGCTGTGTTTTTGTTTATTTATTTATTTATTTATTTATTATTATTATTATTATTATTATTATTATTATTATTATTATTATTATTATTATTTATGTATTTATGTATTTATTTATTTCTTAGCAGCCGCCCTTATCCTGCGCGACTTACAGTCGTAAACAAAAATACATTTCAAGGATCACAGTACAAGTAATAATACGGTCGAGCAAGATAAATACAATGACTTTGGTTCTAGCAAGTACAAGTACGATTCAAGAAAAATACGATTTTCCCTTGCACTCAAAAATGTGTTAAAGTGGCATCTTGGACTTGGTGTCCTTGTTTTCAGAACATTTTGGGGAACGTACTTCAGAAACCATAAAGCTTCTCTCTTTTTTTCAACACTAAATTTTGTATTTAGTTTAATTTCTTGAAATAAAAAACGTTAAGCATTTTCTGATTATTATCTATTTCGCTTAGTGTTTTCAAAGAGATACATGTATAACAACGTGTTATTCTATTACTTGACGAACCTTATACAATACTTCTTGAATGTTTTGTTGAAAAATATTGCTGCGGGACACAAGGTAAAAAATAACTAGCCATTGATAGGTTGCATTTCTGAAACTGCAGCTCGGCACCGTTGGTTGTGCTTGGCAGAAAAGGGCATAGCTGGAATAGGCTAGTGAGTCGGGGGTATAGCTCAGTGGTAGAGCATTTGACTGCAGATCAAGAGGTCCCCGGTTCAAATCCGAGTGCCCCCTTTTTTTCTAAATTAAAATACAAAATGCACGTTAACATTTTTTATTTCAGCTAGAAGCAAAAAATAGTGTTTCAAAGACAGCAACAAGGTACAGACAGGGTTTGAAGACGTGATCCTCAATTTACGGGACCAAACACCTTACCACTTGGCCACCGCACCCTTTACAACTGGAGAAATTAGAAGCTTGGCCTCTCTTGAGAAGGCCGCCTGGGAAGGCAATCTGGCTGGCCAGTTTAATATAAAAAAGAGTTCCTGTTTGAACTCAAAGCACAAACCTTTCGGTTAACAGTGAACGCCAAGGATGGCAACATAGTCACGGAAAATATTTAAAAAGACAACAGTGGTCTCCAAATGTATTTAAAATACAAACATAAAATAGGTTGCCAGAAATATATTATCAATAGAAATTAGTAAATACTATTTTGCAAATAGTATTTTTTTTTTTTAATACTTGACACCATCTACCGGCAGTAGCATACACCAATTTTTTATTTATTTTTTCATAAGAATTAACTGAAAGATTCAGTATTGCCTCAATTACCAAGCCTGTCAGTAACTGCAGTTTGCATAAATTAAATATTGCATAAATTAAATATTACCAGTATTGCGGAAAAAGTAGATCCGAACACACACACAAGTAGGGCTTGAAGTTTTCAGGTTTTATTTTTAATCACGAGAAGTCCCTTTAAACAAATTGAGCTGATTCTGTTTCATATTTAAACTCAGAAAAAGCTTTTAATTACAAAACAATCTTTGTTTTTACCTTCATATCTTGCCTGAGCCTAATTCTGGTCCCCTTAATTTTATTTCAAACAGAGCTGACAAATTACGTAATTTGTTCATTCCCGATCCTACTTTTAACTCGCATTTCATTTTTGCAGTCCCCTAATTTAACGCTGTGTTTTTGTTTATTTATTTATTTATTTATTTATTATTATTATTATTATTATTATTATTATTATTATTATTATTATTATTATTATTATTATTTATGTATTTATGTATTTATTTATTTCTTAGCAGCCGCCCTTATCCTGCGCGACTTACAGTCGTAAACAAAAATACATTTCAAGGATCACAGTACAAGTAATAATACGGTCGAGCAAGATAAATACAATGACTTTGGTTCTAGCAAGTACAAGTACGATTCAAGAAAAATACGATTTTCCCTTGCACTCAAAAATGTGTTACAGTGGCATCTTGGACTTGGTGTCCTTGTTTTCAGAACATTTTGGGGAACGTACTTCAGAAACCATAAAGCTTCTCTCTTTTTTTCAACACTAAATTTTGTATTTAGTTTAATTTCTTGAAATAAAAAACGTTAAGCATTTTCTGATTATTATCTATTTCGCTTAGTGTTTTCAAAGAGATACATGTACAACAACGTGTTATTCTATTACTTGACGGACCTTATACAATACTTCTTGAATGTTTTGTTGAAAAATATTGCTGCGGGACACAAGGTAAAAAATAACTAGCCATTGATAGGTTGCATTTCTGAAACTGCAGCTCGGCACCGTTGGTTGTGCTTGGCAGAAAAGGGCATAGCTGGAATAGGCTAGTGAGTCGGGGGTATAGCTCAGTGGTAGAGCATTTGACTGCAGATCAAGAGGTCCCCGGTTCAAATCCGAGTGCCCCCTTTTTTTCTAAATTAAAATACAAAATGCACGTTAACATTTTTTATTTCAGCTAGAAGCAAAAAATAGTGTTTCAAAGACAGCAACAAGGTACAGACAGGGTTTGAAGACGTGATCCTCAATTTACGGGACCAAACACCTTACCACTTGGCCACCGCACCCTTTACAACTGGAGAAATTAGAAGCTTGGCCTCTCTTGAGAAGGCCGCCTGGGAAGGCAATCTGGCTGGCCAGTTTAATATAAAAAAGAGTTCCTGTTTGAACTCAAAGCACAAACCTTTCGGTTAACAGTGAACGCCAAGGATGGCAACATAGTCACGGAAAATATTTAAAAAGACAACAGTGGTCTCCAAATGTATTTAAAATACAAACATAAAATAGGTTGCCAGAAATATATTATCAATAGAAATTAGTAAATACTATTTTGCAAATAGTATTTTTTTTTTTTAATACTTGACACCATCTACCGGCAGTAGCATACACCAATTTTTTATTTATTTTTTCATAAGAATTAACTGAAAGATTCAGTATTGCCTCAATTACCAAGCCTGTCAGTAACTGCAGTTTGCATAAATTAAATATTGCATAAATTAAATATTACCAGTATTGCGGAAAAAGTAGATCCGAACACACACACAAGTAGGGCTTGAAGTTTTCAGGTTTTATTTTTAATCACGAGAAGTCCCTTTAAACAAATTGAGCTGATTCTGTTTCATATTTAAACTCAGAAAAAGCTTTTAATTACAAAACAATCTTTGTTTTTACCTTCATATCTTGCCTGAGCCTAATTCTGGTCCCCTTAATTTTATTTCAAACAGAGCTGACAAATTACGTAATTTGTTCATTCCCGATCCTACTTTTAACTCGCATTTCATTTTTGCAGTCCCCTAATTTAACGCTGTGTTTTTGTTTATTTATTTATTTATTTATTTATTATTATTATTATTATTATTATTATTATTATTATTATTATTATTATTATTATTATTATTATTATTATTATTATTTATGTATTTATGTATTTATGTATTTATGTATTTATTTATTTCTTAGCAGCCGCCCTTATCCTGCGCGACTTACAGTCGTAAACAAAAATACATTTCAAGGATCACAGTACAAGTAATAATACGGTCGAGCAAGATAAATACAATGACTTTGGTTCTAGCAAGTACAAGTACGATTCAAGAAAAATACGATTTTCCCTTGCACTCAAAAATGTGTTACAGTGGCATCTTGGACTTGGTGTCCTTGTTTTCAGAACATTTTGGGGAACGTACTTCAGAAACCATAAAGCTTCTCTCTTTTTTTCAACACTAAATTTTGTATTTAGTTTAATTTCTTGAAATAAAAAACGTTAAGCATTTTCTGATTATTATCTATTTCGCTTAGTGTTTTCAAAGAGATACATGTACAACAACGTGTTATTCTATTACTTGACGGACCTTATACAATACTTCTTGAATGTTTTGTTGAAAAATATTGCTGCGGGACACAAGGTAAAAAATAACTAGCCATTGATAGGTTGCATTTCTGAAACTGCAGCTCGGCACCGTTGGTTGTGCTTGGCAGAAAAGGGCATAGCTGGAATAGGCTAGTGAGTCGGGGGTATAGCTCAGTGGTAGAGCATTTGACTGCAGATCAAGAGGTCCCCGGTTCAAATCCGAGTGCCCCCTTTTTTTCTAAATTAAAATACAAAATGCACGTTAACATTTTTTATTTCAGCTAGAAGCAAAAATTAGTGTTTCAAAGACAGCAACAAGCTACAGACAGGGTTTGAAGACGTGATCCTCAATTTACGGGACCAAACACCTTACCACTTGGCCACCGCACCCTTTACAACTGGAGAAATTAGAAGCTTGGCCTCTCTTGAGAAGGCCGCCTGGGAAGGCAATCTGGCTGGCCAGTTTAATATAAAAAAGAGTTCCTGTTTGAACTCAAAGCACAAACCTTTCGGTTAACAGTGAACGCCAAGGATGGCAACATAGTCACGGAAAATATTTAAAAAGACAACAGTGGTCTCCAAATGTATTTAAAATACAAACATAAAATAGGTTGCCAGAAATATATTATCAATAGAAATTAGTAAATACTATTTTGCAAATAGTATTTTTTTTTTTAATACTTGACACCATCTACCGGCAGTAGCATACACCAATTTTTTATTTATTTTTTCATAAGAATTAACTGAAAGATTCAGTATTGCCTCAATTACCAAGCCTGTCAGTAACTGCAGTTTGCATAAATTAAATATTGCATAAATTAAATATTACCAGTATTGCGGAAAAAGTAGATCCGAACACACACACAAGTAGGGCTTGAAGTTTTCAGGTTTTATTTTTAATCACGAGAAGTCCCTTTAAACAAATTGAGCTGATTCTGTTTCATATTTAAACTCAGAAAAAGCTTTTAATTACAAAACAATCTTTGTTTTTACCTTCATATCTTGCCTGAGCCTAATTCTGGTCCCCTTAATTTTATTTCAAACAGAGCTGACAAATTACGTAATTTGTTCATTCCCGATCCTACTTTTAACTCGCATTTCATTTTTGCAGTCCCCTAATTTAACGCTGTGTTTTTGTTTATTTATTTATTTATTTATTTATTATTATTATTATTATTATTATTATTATTATTATTATTATTATTATTATTATTATTATTATTATTTATGTATTTATGTATTTATGTATTTATGTATTTATTTATTTCTTAGCAGCCGCCCTTATCCTGCGCGACTTACAGTCGTAAACAAAAATACATTTCAAGGATCACAGTACAAGTAATAATACGGTCGAGCAAGATAAATACAATGACTTTGGTTCTAGCAAGTACAAGTACGATTCAAGAAAAATACGATTTTCCCTTGCACTCAAAAATGTGTTACAGTGGCATCTTGGACTTGGTGTCCTTGTTTTCAGAACATTTTGGGGAACGTACTTCAGAAACCATAAAGCTTCTCTCTTTTTTTCAACACTAAATTTTGTATTTAGTTTAATTTCTTGAAATAAAAAACGTTAAGCATTTTCTGATTATTATCTATTTCGCTTAGTGTTTTCAAAGAGATACATGTACAACAACGTGTTATTCTATTACTTGACGGACCTTATACAATACTTCTTGAATGTTTTGTTGAAAAATATTGCTGCGGGACACAAGGTAAAAAATAACTAGCCATTGATAGGTTGCATTTCTGAAACTGCAGCTCGGCACCGTTGGTTGTGCTTGGCAGAAAAGGGCATAGCTGGAATAGGCTAGTGAGTCGGGGGTATAGCTCAGTGGTAGAGCATTTGACTGCAGATCAAGAGGTCCCCGGTTCAAATCCGAGTGCCCCCTTTTTTTCTAAATTAAAATACAAAATGCACGTTAACATTTTTTATTTCAGCTAGAAGCAAAAAATAGTGTTTCAAAGACAGCAACAAGGTACAGACAGGGTTTGAAGACGTGATCCTCAATTTACGGGACCAAACACCTTACCACTTGGCCACCGCACCCTTTACAACTGGAGAAATTAGAAGCTTGGCCTCTCTTGAGAAGGCCGCCTGGGAAGGCAATCTGGCTGGCCAGTTTAATATAAAAAAGAGTTCCTGTTTGAACTCAAAGCACAAACCTTTCGGTTAACAGTGAACGCCAAGGATGGCAACATAGTCACGGAAAATATTTAAAAAGACAACAGTGGTCTCCAAATGTATTTAAAATACAAACATAAAATAGGTTGCCAGAAATATATTATCAATAGAAATTAGTAAATACTATTTTGCAAATAGTATTTTTTTTTTTTAATACTTGACACCATCTACCGGCAGTAGCATACACCAATTTTTTATTTATTTTTTCATAAGAATTAACTGAAAGATTCAGTATTGCCTCAATTACCAAGCCTGTCAGTAACTGCAGTTTGCATAAATTAAATATTGCATAAATTAAATATTACCAGTATTGCGGAAAAAGTAGATCCGAACACACACACAAGTAGGGCTTGAAGTTTTCAGGTTTTATTTTTAATCACGAGAAGTCCCTTTAAACAAATTGAGCTGATTCTGTTTCATATTTAAACTCAGAAAAAGCTTTTAATTACAAAACAATCTTTGTTTTTACCTTCATATCTTGCCTGAGCCTAATTCTGGTCCCCTTAATTTTATTTCAAACAGAGCTGACAAATTACGTAATTTGTTCATTCCCGATCCTACTTTTAACTCGCATTTCATTTTTGCAGTCCCCTAATTTAACGCTGTGTTTTTGTTTATTTATTTATTTATTTATTTATTATTATTATTATTATTATTATTATTATTATTATTATTATTATTATTATTATTATTATTATTATTATTATTATTATTATTTATGTATTTATGTATTTATTTATTTCTTAGCAGCCGCCCTTATCCTGCGCGACTTACAGTCGTAAACAAAAATACATTTCAAGGATCACAGTACAAGTAATAATACGGTCGAGCAAGATAAATACAATGACTTTGGTTCTAGCAAGTACAAGTACGATTCAAGAAAAATACGATTTTCCCTTGCACTCAAAAATGTGTTACAGTGGCATCTTGGACTTGGTGTCCTTGTTTTCAGAACATTTTGGGGAACGTACTTCAGAAACCATAAAGCTTCTCTCTTTTTTTCAACACTAAATTTTGTATTTAGTTTAATTTCTTGAAATAAAAAACGTTAAGCATTTTCTGATTATTATCTATTTCGCTTAGTGTTTTCAAAGAGATACATGTACAACAACGTGTTATTCTATTACTTGACGGACCTTATACAATACTTCTTGAATGTTTTGTTGAAAAATATTGCTGCGGGACACAAGGTAAAAAATAACTAGCCATTGATAGGTTGCATTTCTGAAACTGCAGCTCGGCACCGTTGGTTGTGCTTGGCAGAAAAGGGCATAGCTGGAATAGGCTAGTGAGTCGGGGGTATAGCTCAGTGGTAGAGCATTTGACTGCAGATCAAGAGGTCCCCGGTTCAAATCCGAGTGCCCCCTTTTTTTCTAAATTAAAATACAAAATGCACGTTAACATTTTTTATTTCAGCTAGAAGCAAAAAATAGTGTTTCAAAGACAGCAACAAGGTACAGACAGGGTTTGAAGACGTGATCCTCAATTTACGGGACCAAACACCTTACCACTTGGCCACCGCACCCTTTACAACTGGAGAAATTAGAAGCTTGGCCTCTCTTGAGAAGGCCGCCTGGGAAGGCAATCTGGCTGGCCAGTTTAATATAAAAAAGAGTTCCTGTTTGAACTCAAAGCACAAACCTTTCGGTTAACAGTGAACGCCAAGGATGGCAACATAGTCACGGAAAATATTTAAAAAGACAACAGTGGTCTCCAAATGTATTTAAAATACAAACATAAAATAGGTTGCCAGAAATATATTATCAATAGAAATTAGTAAATACTATTTTGCAAATAGTATTTTTTTTTTTTAATACTTGACACCATCTACCGGCAGTAGCATACACCAATTTTTTATTTATTTTTTCATAAGAATTAACTGAAAGATTCAGTATTGCCTCAATTACCAAGCCTGTCAGTAACTGCAGTTTGCATAAATTAAATATTGCATAAATTAAATATTACCAGTATTGCGGAAAAAGTAGATCCGAACACACACACAAGTAGGGCTTGAAGTTTTCAGGTTTTATTTTTAATCACGAGAAGTCCCTTTAAACAAATTGAGCTGATTCTGTTTCATATTTAAACTCAGAAAAAGCTTTTAATTACAAAACAATCTTTGTTTTTACCTTCATATCTTGCCTGAGCCTAATTCTGGTCCCCTTAATTTTATTTCAAACAGAGCTGACAAATTACGTAATTTGTTCATTCCCGATCCTACTTTTAACTCGCATTTCATTTTTGCAGTCCCCTAATTTAACGCTGTGTTTTTGTTTATTTATTTATTTATTTATTTATTATTATTATTATTATTATTATTATTATTATTATTATTATTATTATTATTATTATTATTATTATTATTATTATTTATGTATTTATGTATTTATTTATTTCTTAGCAGCCGCCCTTATCCTGCGCGACTTACAGTCGTAAACAAAAATACATTTCAAGGATCACAGTACAAGTAATAATACGGTCGAGCAAGATAAATACAATGACTTTGGTTCTAGCAAGTACAAGTACGATTCAAGAAAAATACGATTTTCCCTTGCACTCAAAAATGTGTTACAGTGGCATCTTGGACTTGGTGTCCTTGTTTTCAGAACATTTTGGGGAACGTACTTCAGAAACCATAAAGCTTCTCTCTTTTTTTCAACACTAAATTTTGTATTTAGTTTAATTTCTTGAAATAAAAAACGTTAAGCATTTTCTGATTATTATCTATTTCGCTTAGTGTTTTCAAAGAGATACATGTACAACAACGTGTTATTCTATTACTTGACGGACCTTATATAATACTTCTTGAATGTGTTGTTGAAAAATATTGCTGCGGGACACAAGGTAAAAAATAACTAGCCATTGATAGGTTGCATTTCTGAAACTGCAGCTCGGCACCGTTGGTTGTGCTTGGCAGAAAAGGGCATAGCTGGAATAGGCTAGTGAGTCGGGGGTATAGCTCAGTGGTAGAGCATTTGACTGCAGATCAAGAGGTCCCCGGTTCAAATCCGAGTGCCCCCTTTTTTTTCTAAATTAAAATACAAAATGCACGTTAACATTTTTTATTTCAGCTAGAAGCAAAAATTAGTGTTTCAAAGACAGCAACGAGCTACAGACAGGGTTTGAAGACGTGATCCTCAAGTTACGGGACCAAACACCTTACCACTTGGCCACCGCACCCTTTACAACTGGAGAAATTAGAAGCTTGGCCTCTCTTGAGAAGGCCGCCTGGGAAGGCAATCTGGCTGGCCAGTTTAATATAAAAAAGAGTTCCTGTTTGAACTCAAAGCACAAACCTTTCGGTTAACAGTGAACGCCAAGGATGGCAACATAGTCACGGAAAATATTTAAAAAGACAACAGTGGTCTCCAAATGTATTTAAAATACAAACATAAAATAGGTTGCCAGAAATATATTATCAATAGAAATTAGTAAATACTATTTTGCAAATAGTATTTTTTTTTTTTAATACTTGACACCATCTACCGGCAGTAGCATACACCAATTTTTTATTTATTTTTTCATAAGAATTAACTGAAAGATTCAGTATTGCCTCAATTACCAAGCCTGTCAGTAACTGCAGTTTGCATAAATTAAATATTGCATAAATTAAATATTACCAGTATTGCGGAAAAAGTAGATCCGAACACACACACAAGTAGGGCTTGAAGTTTTCAGGTTTTATTTTTAATCACGAGAAGTCCCTTTAAACAAATTGAGCTGATTCTGTTTCATATTTAAACTCAGAAAAAGCTTTTAATTACAAAACAATCTTTGTTTTTACCTTCATATCTTGCCTGAGCCTAATTCTGGTCCCCTTAATTTTATTTCAAACAGAGCTGACAAATTACGTAATTTGTTCATTCCCGATCCTACTTTTAACTCGCATTTCATTTTTGCAGTCCCCTAATTTAACGCTGTGTTTTTGTTTATTTATTTATTTATTTATTTATTATTATTATTATTATTATTATTATTATTATTATTATTATTATTATTATTATTATTATTATTTATGTATTTATGTATTTATTTATTTCTTAGCAGCCGCCCTTATCCTGCGCGACTTACAGTCGTAAACAAAAATACATTTCAAGGATCACAGTACAAGTAATAATACGGTCGAGCAAGATAAATACAATGACTTTGGTTCTAGCAAGTACAAGTACGATTCAAGAAAAATACGATTTTCCCTTGCACTCAAAAATGTGTTACAGTGGCATCTTGGACTTGGTGTCCTTGTTTTCAGAACATTTTGGGGAACGTACTTCAGAAACCATAAAGCTTCTCTCTTTTTTTCAACACTAAATTTTGTATTTAGTTTAATTTCTTGAAATAAAAAACGTTAAGCATTTTCTGATTATTATCTATTTCGCTTAGTGTTTTCAAAGAGATACATGTACAACAACGTGTTATTCTATTACTTGACGGACCTTATACAATACTTCTTGAATGTTTTGTTGAAAAATATTGCTGCGGGACACAAGGTAAAAAATAACTAGCCATTGATAGGTTGCATTTCTGAAACTGCAGCTCGGCACCGTTGGTTGTGCTTGGCAGAAAAGGGCATAGCTGGAATAGGCTAGTGAGTCGGGGGTATAGCTCAGTGGTAGAGCATTTGACTGCAGATCAAGAGGTCCCCGGTTCAAATCCGAGTGCCCCCTTTTTTTCTAAATTAAAATACAAAATGCACGTTAACATTTTTTATTTCAGCTAGAAGCAAAAAATAGTGTTTCAAAGACAGCAACAAGGTACAGACAGGGTTTGAAGACGTGATCCTCAATTTACGGGACCAAACACCTTACCACTTGGCCACCGCACCCTTTACAACTGGAGAAATTAGAAGCTTGGCCTCTCTTGAGAAGGCCGCCTGGGAAGGCAATCTGGCTGGCCAGTTTAATATAAAAAAGAGTTCCTGTTTGAACTCAAAGCACAAACCTTTCGGTTAACAGTGAACGCCAAGGATGGCAACATAGTCACGGAAAATATTTAAAAAGACAACAGTGGTCTCCAAATGTATTTAAAATACAAACATAAAATAGGTTGCCAGAAATATATTATCAATAGAAATTAGTAAATACTATTTTGCAAATAGTATTTTTTTTTTTTAATACTTGACACCATCTACCGGCAGTAGCATACACCAATTTTTTATTTATTTTTTCATAAGAATTAACTGAAAGATTCAGTATTGCCTCAATTACCAAGCCTGTCAGTAACTGCAGTTTGCATAAATTAAATATTGCATAAATTAAATATTACCAGTATTGCGGAAAAAGTAGATCCGAACACACACACAAGTAGGGCTTGAAGTTTTCAGGTTTTATTTTTAATCACGAGAAGTCCCTTTAAACAAATTGAGCTGATTCTGTTTCATATTTAAACTCAGAAAAAGCTTTTAATTACAAAACAATCTTTGTTTTTACCTTCATATCTTGCCTGAGCCTAATTCTGGTCCCCTTAATTTTATTTCAAACAGAGCTGACAAATTACGTAATTTGTTCATTCCCGATCCTACTTTTAACTCGCATTTCATTTTTGCAGTCCCCTAATTTAACGCTGTGTTTTTGTTTATTTATTTATTTATTTATTTATTATTATTATTATTATTATTATTATTATTATTATTATTATTATTATTATTATTATTATTATTATTTATGTATTTATGTATTTATTTATTTCTTAGCAGCCGCCCTTATCCTGCGCGACTTACAGTCGTAAACAAAAATACATTTCAAGGATCACAGTACAAGTAATAATACGGTCGAGCAAGATAAATACAATGACTTTGGTTCTAGCAAGTACAAGTACGATTCAAGAAAAATACGATTTTCCCTTGCACTCAAAAATGTGTTACAGTGGCATCTTGGACTTGGTGTCCTTGTTTTCAGAACATTTTGGGGAACGTACTTCAGAAACCATAAAGCTTCTCTCTTTTTTTCAACACTAAATTTTGTATTTAGTTTAATTTCTTGAAATAAAAAACGTTAAGCATTTTCTGATTATTATCTATTTCGCTTAGTGTTTTCAAAGAGATACATGTACAACAACGTGTTATTCTATTACTTGACGGACCTTATATAATACTTCTTGAATGTGTTGTTGAAAAATATTGCTGCGGGACACAAGGTAAAAAATAACTAGCCATTGATAGGTTGCATTTCTGAAACTGCAGCTCGGCACCGTTGGTTGTGCTTGGCAGAAAAGGGCATAGCTGGAATAGGCTAGTGAGTCGGGGGTATAGCTCAGTGGTAGAGCATTTGACTGCAGATCAAGAGGTCCCCGGTTCAAATCCGAGTGCCCCCTTTTTTTTCTAAATTAAAATACAAAATGCACGTTAACATTTTTTATTTCAGCTAGAAGCAAAAATTAGTGTTTCAAAGACAGCAACGAGCTACAGACAGGGTTTGAAGACGTGATCCTCAAGTTACGGGACCAAACACCTTACCACTTGGCCACCGCACCCTTTACAACTGGAGAAATTAGAAGCTTGGCCTCTCTTGAGAAGGCCGCCTGGGAAGGCAATCTGGCTGGCCAGTTTAATATAAAAAAGAGTTCCTGTTTGAACTCAAAGCACAAACCTTTCGGTTAACAGTGAACGCCAAGGATGGCAACATAGTCACGGAAAATATTTAAAAAGACAACAGTGGTCTCCAAATGTATTTAAAATACAAACATAAAATAGGTTGCCAGAAATATATTATCAATAGAAATTAGTAAATACTATTTTGCAAATAGTATTTTTTTTTTTTAATACTTGACACCATCTACCGGCAGTAGCATACACCAATTTTTTATTTATTTTTTCATAAGAATTAACTGAAAGATTCAGTATTGCCTCAATTACCAAGCCTGTCAGTAACTGCAGTTTGCATAAATTAAATATTGCATAAATTAAATATTACCAGTATTGCGGAAAAAGTAGATCCGAACACACACACAAGTAGGGCTTGAAGTTTTCAGGTTTTATTTTTAATCACGAGAAGTCCCTTTAAACAAATTGAGCTGATTCTGTTTCATATTTAAACTCAGAAAAAGCTTTTAATTACAAAACAATCTTTGTTTTTACCTTCATATCTTGCCTGAGCCTAATTCTGGTCCCCTTAATTTTATTTCAAACAGAGCTGACAAATTACGTAATTTGTTCATTCCCGATCCTACTTTTAACTCGCATTTCATTTTTGCAGTCCCCTAATTTAACGCTGTGTTTTTGTTTATTTATTTATTTATTTATTTATTATTATTATTATTATTATTATTATTATTATTATTATTATTATTATTATTATTATTATTATTTATGTATTTATGTATTTATTTATTTCTTAGCAGCCGCCCTTATCCTGCGCGACTTACAGTCGTAAACAAAAATACATTTCAAGGATCACAGTACAAGTAATAATACGGTCGAGCAAGATAAATACAATGACTTTGGTTCTAGCAAGTACAAGTACGATTCAAGAAAAATACGATTTTCCCTTGCACTCAAAAATGTGTTACAGTGGCATCTTGGACTTGGTGTCCTTGTTTTCAGAACATTTTGGGGAACGTA
>NW_026708406.1:0-22500 GCF_902713425.1 Acipenser ruthenus | reverse complement strand
CACCATCTACCGGCAGTAGCATACACCAATTTTTTATTTATTTTTTCATAAGAATTAACTGAAAGATTCAGTATTGCCTCAATTACCAAGCCTGTCAGTAACTGCAGTTTGCATAAATTAAATATTGCATAAATTAAATATTACCAGTATTGCGGAAAAAGTAGATCCGAACACACACACAAGTAGGGCTTGAAGTTTTCAGGTTTTATTTTTAATCACGAGAAGTCCCTTTAAACAAATTGAGCTGATTCTGTTTCATATTTAAACTCAGAAAAAGCTTTTAATTACAAAACAATCTTTGTTTTTACCTTCATATCTTGCCTGAGCCTAATTCTGGTCCCCTTAATTTTATTTCAAACAGAGCTGACAAATTACGTAATTTGTTCATTCCCGATCCTACTTTTAACTCGCATTTCATTTTTGCAGTCCCCTAATTTAACGCTGTGTTTTTGTTTATTTATTTATTTATTTATTTATTATTATTATTATTATTATTATTATTATTATTATTATTTATGTAGTTATGTATTTATGTATTTATGTATTTATTTATTTCTTAGCAGCCGCCCTTATCCTGCGCGACTTACAGTCGTAAACAAAAATACATTTCAAGGATCACAGTACAAGTAATAATACGGTCGAGCAAGATAAATACAATGACTTTGGTTCTAGCAAGTACAAGTACGATTCAAGAAAAATACGATTTTCCCTTGCACTCAAAAATGTGTTACAGTGGCATCTTGGACTTGGTGTCCTTGTTTTCAGAACATTTTGGGGAACGTACTTCAGAAACCATAAAGCTTCTCTCTTTTTTTCAACACTAAATTTTGTATTTAGTTTAATTTCTTGAAATAAAAAACGTTAAGCATTTTCTGATTATTATCCATTTCGCTTAGTGTTTTCAAAGAGATACATGTACAACAACGTGTTATTCTATTACTTGACGGACCTTATACAATACTTCTTCAATGTTTTGTTGAAAAATATTGCTGCGGGACACAAGGTAAAAAATAACTAGCCATTGATAGGTTGCATTTCTGAAACTGCAGCTCGGCACCGTTGGTTGTGCTTGGCAGAAAAGGGCATAGCTGGAATAGGCTAGTGAGTCGGGGGTATAGCTCAGTGGTAGAGCATTTGACTGCAGATCAAGAGGTCCCCGGTTCAAATCCGAGTGCCCCCTTTTTTTCTAAATTAAAATACAAAATGCACGTTAACATTTTTTATTTCAGCTAGAAGCAAAAATTAGTGTTTCAAAGACAGCAACAAGCTACAGACAGGGTTTGAAGACGTGATCCTCAAGTTACGGGACCAAACACCTTACCACTTGGCCACCGCACCCTTTACAACTGGAGAAATTAGAAGCTTGGCCTCTCTTGAGAAGGCCGCCTGGGAAGGCAATCTGGCTGGCCAGTTTAATATAAAAAAGAGTTCCTGTTTGAACTCAAAGCACAAACCTTTCGGTTAACAGTGAACGCCAAGGATGGCAACATAGTCACGGAAAATATTTAAAAAGACAACAGTGGTCTCCAAATGTATTTAAAATACAAACATAAAATAGGTTGCCAGAAATATATTATCAATAGAAATTAGTAAATACTATTTTGCAAATAGTATTTTTTTTTTTAATACTTGACACCATCTACCGGCTGTAGCATACACCAATTTTTTATTTATTTTTTCATAAGAATTAACTGAAAGATTCAGTATTGCCTCAATTACCAAGCCTGTCAGTAACTGCAGTTTGCATAAATTAAATATTGCATAAATTAAATATTACCAGTATTGCGGAAAAAGTAGATCCGAACACACACACAAGTAGGGCTTGAAGTTTTCAGGTTTTATTTTTAATCACGAGAAGTCCCTTTAAACAAATTGAGCTGATTCTGTTTCATATTTAAACTCAGAAAAAGCTTTTAATTACAAAACAATCTTTGTTTTTACCTTCATATCTTGCCTGAGCCTAATTCTGGTCCCCTTAATTTTATTTCAAACAGAGCTGACAAATTACGTAATTTGTTCATTCCCGATCCTACTTTTAACTCGCATTTCATTTTTGCAGTCCCCTAATTTAACGCTGTGTTTTTGTTTATTTATTTATTTATTTATTTATTATTATTATTATTATTATTATTATTATTATTATTATTATTATTATTATTATTTATGTATTTATGTATTTATGTATTTATGTATTTCTTAGCAGCCGCCCTTATCCTGCGCGACTTACAGTCGTAAACAAAAATACATTTCAAGGATCACAGTACAAGTAATAATACGGTCGAGCAAGATAAATACAATGACTTTGGTTCTAGCAAGTACAAGTACGATTCAAGAAAAATACGATTTTCCCTTGCACTCAAAAATGTGTTACAGTGGCATCTTGGACTTGGTGTCCTTGTTTTCAGAACATTTTGGGGAACGTACTTCAGAAACCATAAAGCTTCTCTCTTTTTTTCAACACTAAATTTTGTATTTAGTTTAATTTCTTGAAATAAAAAACGTTAAGCATTTTCTGATTATTATCTATTTCGCTTAGTGTTTTCAAAGAGATACATGTACAACAACGTGTTATTCTATTACTTGACGGACCTTATACAATACTTCTTGAATGTTTTGTTGAAAAATATTGCTGCGGGACACAAGGTAAAAAATAACTAGCCATTGATAGGTTGCATTTCTGAAACTGCAGCTCGGCACCGTTGGTTGTGCTTGGCAGAAAAGGGCATAGCTGGAATAGGCTAGTGAGTCGGGGGTATAGCTCAGTGGTAGAGCATTTGACTGCAGATCAAGAGGTCCCCGGTTCAAATCCGAGTGCCCCCTTTTTTTCTAAATTAAAATACAAAATGCACGTTAACATTTTTTATTTCAGCTAGAAGCAAAAATTAGTGTTTCAAAGACAGCAACGAGCTACAGACAGGGTTTGAAGACGTGATCCTCAAGTTACGGGACCAAACACCTTACCACTTGGCCACCGCACCCTTTACAACTGGAGAAATTAGAAGCTTGGCCTCTCTTGAGAAGGCCGCCTGGGAAGGCAATCTGGCTGGCCAGTTTAATATAAAATAGAGTTCCTGTTTGAACTCAAAGCACAAACCTTTCGGTTAACAGTGAACGCCAAGGATGGCAACATAGTCACGGAAAATATTTAAAAAGACAACAGTGGTCTCCAAATGTATTTAAAATACAAACATAAAATAGGTTGCCAGAAATATATTATCAATAGAAATTAGTAAATACTATTTTGCAAATAGTATTTTTTTTTTTAATACTTGACACCATCTACCGGCTGTAGCATACACCAATTTTTTATTTATTTTTTCATAAGAATTAACTGAAAGATTCAGTATTGCCTCAATTACCAAGCCTGTCAGTAACTGCAGTTTGCATAAATTAAATATTGCATAAATTAAATATTACCAGTATTGCGGAAAAAGTAGATCCGAACACACACACAAGTAGGGCTTGAAGTTTTCAGGTTTTATTTTTAATCACGAGAAGTCCCTTTAAACAAATTGAGCTGATTCTGTTTCATATTTAAACTCAGAAAAAGCTTTTAATTACAAAACAATCTTTGTTTTTACCTTCATATCCTGCCTGAGCCTAATTCTGGTCCCCTTAATTTTATTTCAAACAGAGCTGACAAATTACGTAATTTGTTCATTCCCGATCCTACTTTTAACTCGCATTTCATTTTTGCAGTCCCCTAATTTAACGCTGTGTTTTTGTTTATTTATTTATTTATTTATTTATTTATTTATTATTATTATTATTATTATTATTTATTTATTTATTTATTTATTTATTTATTTATTTATTTATTTCTTAGCAGCCGCCCTTATCCTGCGCGACTTACAGTCGTAAACAAAAAATACATTTCAAGGATCACAGTACAAGTAATAATACGGTCGAGCAAGATAAATACAATGACTTTGGTTCTAGCAAGTACAAGTACGATTCAAGAAAAATACGATTTTCCCCACTAGTTTAACAGAGATGTCCTGAAAGATTTTTTGAAGCATAAAAATGAATACCTAGTGCGGAGTGTACAGTGATAGCAACTCCTTCGGGCGCCTGCTCTGAGTATTTCGCCAAACATACCACAAAGCATTTTGGGATATTGGAGGATACATAAAACATGTAGTTTGGTATTACAGCATCCACACTTCTGATAAACCGCACTACCTGATGCGATCTAATTAGAACCGGACTCGAGACTACCTCCTGAGGTGGTCTCGAGTACGGTATTAAATGCTGCGTAGTGTGGACGCAAACCGTATTTAGCACTTTTAAGCCGGCTTAAACGCAACTAAGACGGTTTAAAGGCATAGTGTGGACAGGGCCTTTGTTTTACATTCAATGGAGTTCATATTAGAGTGAAGCTATGATCGCATTGCTGAGTAAGGAGTAACCATAAAACAAGGCACATGCTAATAGTATGTAGTTTTTAAATCAATACAACTGTAGCAGCACCATAAGATAACAAATTGTTGTGCTGTGAGTTGAATCTTAATGGAAACATTTAATAAAAAATTACATTTAACCAATCTCGGACATAACATGTAAAAAGGAATATCAGAGTGTCCCCTTATATTCATAGAAATTGACTTGGAAAGCATCTTCACTGTTACCATGAAGAATACGTAACATGAAAATGATGACTGTCATAAGAATGCAGAGCATGGCGCTTCTTAAATAATCTGTCAAAGACGTCTGACAAGGCAAGCTGTGGCGTTCAATTTAATATATTAAAAAATAAAATAACAACCACTTTTCTAGGGTGAGCTCAAGCAAACCAACCTTTGCTAAACCATTTAAAGGACCGAGTGTTTTTCAGTGGGATGCTCCCCCCATGACCAGGCATTTTTTGGCTGTATTTGACTCTCTTCCAATAAAAACAAAATGCACTCAAAAATGTGTTACAGTGGCATCTTGGACTTGGTGTCCTTGTTTTCAGAACATTTTGGGGAACGTTATAACATACTTCAGAAACCATAAAGCTTCTCTCTTTTTTTCAACACTATATTTTGTATTTAGTTTAATTTCTTGAAATAAAAAACGTTAAGCATTTTCTGATTATTATCTATTTCGCTTAGTGTTTTCAAAGAGATACATGTATAACAACGTGTTATTCTATTACTTGACGGACCTTATACAATACTTCTTGAATGTTTTGTTGAAAAATATTGCTGCGGGACACAAGGTAAAAAATAACTAGCCATTGATAGGTTGCATTTCTGAAACTGCAGCTCGGCACCGTTGGTTGTGCTTGGCAGAAAAGGGCATAGCTGGAAAAGGCTAGTGAGTCTGGGGTATAGCTCAGTGGTAGAGCATTTGACTGCAGATACAGAGGTCCCTGGTTCAAATCCGAGTGCCCCCTTTTTTTTTCTAAATTAAAATACAAAATGCACGTTAACATTTTTTATTTCAGCTAGAAGCAAAAATTAGTGTTTCAAAGACAGCAACAAGCTACAGACAGGGTTTGAAGACGTGATCCTCAATTTACGGGACCAAACACCTTACCACTTGGCCACCGCACCCTTTACAACTGGAGAAATTAGAAACTTGGCCTCTCTTGAGAAGGCCGCCTGGGAAGGCAATCTGGCTGGCCAGTTTCATATAAAAAAGAGTTCCTGTTTGAGCTCAAACCACAAACCTTTCGGTTAACAGTGAACGCCAAGGATGGCAACATAGTCACGGAAAATATTTAAAAAGACAACAGTGGTCTCCAAATGTATTTAAAATACAAACATAAAATAGGTTGCCAGAAATATATTATCAATAGAAATTAGTAAATACTATTTTGCAAATAGTATTTTTTTTAAAAATACTTGACACCATCTACCGGCTGTAGCATACACCAATTTTTTATTTATTTTTTCATAAGAATTAACTGAAAGATTCAGTATTGCCTCAATTACCAAGCCTGTCAGTAACTGCAGTTTGCATAAATTAACTATTGCATGAATTAAATATTACCAGTATTGCGGAAAAAGTAAATCCGAACACACACACAAGTAGGGCTTGAAGTTTTCAGGTTTTATTTTTAATCAGGTGAAGTCCCTTTAAACAAATTGAGCTGATTCTGTTTCATATTTAAACTCAGAAAAAGCTGTTAATTACAAAACAATCTTTGTTTTTACCTTCATATCTTGCCTGAGCCTAATTCTGGTCCTCTTAATTTTATTTCAAACAGAGCTGACAAATTACGTAATTTGTTCATTCCCGATCCTACTTTTAACTCACATTTCATTTTTGCAGTCGCCTAATTTAACGCTGTGTTTTTGTTTGTTTATTTATTTATTTATTATTATTATTATTATTATTATTATTATTATTATTATTATTATTTTTATTTATTTATTTATTTATTTATTTATTTATTTCTTAGCAGCCGTCCTTATCCTGCGCGACTTACAGTCGTAAACAAAAATACATTTCAAGGATCACAGTACAAGTAATAATACGGTCGAGCAAGATGATTTCCATTACACGAGAGTAGATGTTAAAACTTCATGCTGATTTGAACTCGGCTCTCGCCAAGATAAGCACCAACTAAGACGTAGCTTTACAGTAAACTAATTTGATCCATATGTGTCTCCATCCATTTACGTTTCCTTCCATATGATGATGTAGATATCCTTCTGTCTGGTGTTAATGGCTGAAGTGTAATGCTGGCTCCAGGGATCAGCTTATTTTGCCTCCCTGGCGCATCAGCACACACAACGGCTGCGATGCTGGCTCCGGGGATCAACCAAAGTGCGGCCTCCCCAGCGCATCAGCATGACAACTGTCTGGATTGAGCTAAGTAGGGTACATCTCTGGGGTTTTCAAGTGGGCACCTTCCATCCTCAGTGTTTCGTCGACTAGCCCACGACACCTCAAGAGGGCTCGACGGTGATTCTGGCGTCCCAGCATCACCCCCCTCCGTCCCCCACTCAACTCAGCCCAGCTTACTTACCTGTCCCCAGCCAGAATCTTTCCGTCTCAACCACAGCCAGTTGCTGCTCCTCTCTGCTGCTTCAGATAAGTTCTTCACTGTGCGACGCAACTCTTGGCCACTGAATCCGACGTCTCTGAGAAACCGGGTTGTAGAGTGTGCCACAAATCCTCGACAACCCACTTCCACTGGGTAAACCCGAACTCTCCATCCTCGCTGTTCCGCTTCAGTGGCTAGTTGAGCATACCGCAGTTTCTTCCTCTCATACGCCTCATCTACAGCATCCTCCCATGGCACTGTTAACTCTACCAGGTGAACAAGGCGTGCTGATCCAGACCACAAGACAATATCTGGTCGAAGGTTAGTGGTGGCAATCTCAGGTGGAAAAATAAGCCGTTGACCAACATCTGCCAGCATATTCCAGTCTCTAGCAGCTTCCAGTTGTCCTGGGCGAGGATTGGTTTTAACACCTTTTCTTGGTGGTTGCTCTCCTGGGCGGAGGAATGTTGTCTTTTGTGTGTAATGTTTTGATGGAACAGGTGGCAACTTATTGGTCATGTTACGCTTGTCTTCCAATGCTAAGGCCAAACATCGCAGCACCTGGTCATGGCGCCAAGTAAACCGTCCTTGGCTAAGAGCCACCTTACATCCTGTCAAAATGTGCCTTAATGTTGCAGGTGATGAACACAAAGGACATGAGGGATCCTCTCCTACCCAGAGGTTTAGGTTCTGTGGTGATGGGAGAACATCATATGTTGACCTGATGAGGAAACTGATCCTGCTCTGTTCCATTGACCATAGGTCTTGCCAGCCAATCTTGCGTTGTTCCACACTCTCCCATCTCATCCATTCTCCCTGTTTGGCCTGGGAAATGGCCTTTATACACCTCATCCTCTCCTCCTGCTTTTGCACCTCGTTGACTACCAGCTTCCTCCTTTGAGCTGGGGCCGCCTTGTGCCATGTAGGAGGAGTTGAACTGAAACCAAGACCCCCTCTTCCATGCTGAACTTGCCCCATGATATCACCAATTCGAAGGGCAGCCTTTGCATCTTCCACAGCTTTCTTTGCCGCCCACTTTCTTCCAGTTTTCAACACAGGTGCTGCCTCCCTTACGCATTTATCGCGTGACTCTACTAATGTCATTTCCAGTCTGACCTTGGCGCACTTAAACTCCTCGGTTAGAGCAGAGACTGGTAGCTGCAGTATTCCTTTACCATAAAGTCCCACTCTGCTGAGGCAGCGTGGAACTCCCAACCATTTCCTGATGTATGAACTGATTAAAGCTTCCAGCTTCTCTACTGTTGTCAAAGAAACCTCGTACACAGTCAGTGGCCACAGCAACCTCGGCAGTAGACCAAACTGAAAGCACCAGAGTTTTAGTTTACCTGGTAGAGCGCAGCTGTCTATGCTCTTCAACCCTTCCACTGCTTGTTGTCTAACTTCTCCCACACGAACTGTGTCCTTTAGATCCCCGTCGTACCATCTCCCAAGACTCTTCACTGGCTTCTCAGACACTGTTGGTATTGCCTCACCATTAATGAAGAATGTTTTATCTACTACTTTGCCTTTAATTATAGAGATGCTCCTTGATTTAGTGGGCTTGAATTGCATTCGTGCCCATTCAATGTTATTGGTTAATTTGCCCAATAATCGATTAGTGCAGGCTACTGTTGTAGTCATGGTTGTCATGTCATCCATATATGCTTGAATTGGTGGTAGTCGCATTCCAGAAGCCAAGCGCTCTCCTCCTACTACCCATTTTGATGCCCTAATGATTACTTCCATTGCCATGGTAAAAGCCAGTGGAGAAATGGTGCATCCTGCCATTATTCCAACCTCTAGGCATTGCCATGTAGTGCTGAATTCTGAAGTTGAAAAACTGAATTGCAAATCTCCAAAATAGGCTTTCACTAAATTTGTTATTGTCATCGGTACACTGAAAAAATCAAATGCTGCCCAAAGTAGTTCATGTGGCACTGAACCATATGCATTAGCCAAATCCAGGAATGTCACATGGAGCTCCTTCCTCTCCTTTTTAGCTGATTGAATTTGTTGCCAGATCACATTGATGTGTTCTAAGCAACCTGGGAAACCTGGAATGCCCGCTTTTTGTATCGAAGTGTCAATGAAGCAGTTCTTTAATAGGTAAGCTGACAATCTCTGAGCAATAATGCTGAAGAAAATCTTGCCTTCTACGTTTAATAGGGAAATGGGACGAAACTGACTGATGCTTGTAGAATCTTTTTCTTTAGGTATAAAGACTCCACCTGCTCGGCGCCATGCTCTTGGTACAACCTGTTTTTCCCATGCCACTTTCATCAATTTCCACAGAATTCGTAGAACTCCTGAAGCACTCTTGTACACTCTGTACGGAACTCCATTAGGCCCTGGAGATGATGAAGCCCTTGCTTTTTTCACAGCTTGCTCTATTTCTTTCCACTTAGGTGCACAGTCCTCCATTTGGTATTCTGGTGGATTGATAGGTGGGATGTCTGACGGAATTGACATAGGCTCCTGCCTTTTTGAATCTGTATGTGTTTCCTCCAAATATCTCTCCAGCTCAACCTTAGATGCTTTTAGTGTGCCATTCTTCTCACTGGTGAATAACTTCTTTACAAATTTGAATGGGTCTTTATAAAAGTTAGCTCTCGCACGCTCCTTCTTTTTGTAGCGTTTCCGTAGGCGCTCAGCTCTGCGCAATGTTGCAAGCTTATCTTTTATGACCTTTTGTAAGAGATTGAGTCCCTCCTTCTGACTTTGTTCTGCTCTTCTCCATTGGTTCCTCAGCTGTCTCCTTTCTCTAACTAAGCGTTCAATCTCCTGCTGCCGTCTAGACTTTCCAGGAATAGTTTCTACTTTTTCCTTCCTTTTTTCAACTCCAAACCTCTCACTTCCATATGCGTAGATGATGTCCCCAAATTTATCCAGCTTCTTTTCAACTGTTCCACTTAATCTTTCCAATGCAACGCAGAGATCTGTGTTTACTGTGTCCCATGCAGTTTTCTCACAAGCTCTTGGCCATTTAACTCCAGGCTTGTGCCCGTTGAGGTTCTTTTCTCTCTTATGCTGGTTTGTCTGACCGGGTTCACAAGGATCATTAGGTTCATCACTAACTGTGTCCATGCAAGTCCTCCTCACATCTATGACAGGGGTGCTGATATCCTGCGAACTGTGGTTTGCTTCCTGTCGCTGGATTTCATTCGACTGACTTGACTGACTTCGTAAGAAGTACTGATCAATGCGAGGCCCTTGTCCCTTCTCCCTCAAGCATTTCATTCTCCCTTGATGAATCTTCAAACCCCTGACCGTTGTCGCCTTGCTCCAGCCGCAGACACAAACCTGGAGTTCCATGTCTTTGTTAACTGCAGATCTTGAACTAGTCTTTTGTGAAGTACTCTCCATACTCATATCCGTTTCCGTTCCTAAGTCGTTAACCGTGTTGTCCAACGTTGAGTCATCTTACGCCCCCGCTCTCGCAGACTCTAGGGGTATTTTTCTCTTTAATTTCTTAGAAGCCTTGGGCGGGTGTCTCCAGCATCCTGTAAACACAGAGCTGGATACTGCCGACAAGGGTAGCTAACCCTTACCAGCCCCAATGGGGTCTCTTTCCTCCTGTCAGCTGTCTCTCCAGGCTGTCACAAGGTCTTTCCCTTGTTGCCAGCTGCACTATTCACAGCAGTCACTGGACGTATCCAGATCTTCATGATTTCCATTACACGAGAGTAGATGTTAAAACTTCATGCTGATTTGAACTCGGCTCTCGCCAAGATAAGCACCAACCAATACAATGACTTTGGTTCTAGCAAGTACAAGTACGATTCAAGAAAAATACGATTTTCCCCACTAGTTTAACAGAGATGTCCTGAAAGATTTTTTGAAGCATAAAAATGAATACCTAGTGCGGAGTGTACAGTGATAGCAACTCCTTCGGGCGCCTGCTCTGAGTATTTCGCCAAACATACCACAAAGCATTTTGGGATATTGGAGGATACATAAAACATGTAGTTTGGTATTACAGCATCCACACTTCTGATAAACCGCACTACCTGATGCGATCTAATTAGAACCGGACTCGAGACTACCTCCTGAGGTGGTCTCGAGTACGGTATTAAATGCTGCGTAGTGTGGACGCAAACCGTATTTAGCACTTTTAAGCCGGCTTAAACGCAACTAATACGGTTTAAAGGCATAGTGTGGACAGGGCCTTTGTTTTACATTCAATGGAGTTCACATTAGAGTGAAGCTATGGTCGCATTGCTGAGTAAGGAGTAACCATAAAACAAGGCACATGCTAATAGTATGTAGTTTTTAAATCAATACAACTGTAGCAGCACCATAAGATAACAAATTGTTGTGCTGTGAGTTGAATCTTAATGGAAACATTTAATAAAAAATTACAATTAACCAATCTCGGACATAACATGTAAAAAGGAATATCAGAGTGTCCCCTTATATTTATAGAAATTGACTTGGAAAGCATCTTCACTGTTACCATGAAGAATACGTAACATGAAAATGATGACTGTCATAAGAATGCAAAGCATGGCGCTTCTTAAATTATCTGTCAAAGACGTCTGACAAGGCAAGCTGTGGCTTTCAATTTAATATATTAAAAAATAAAATAACAACCACTTTTCTAGGGTGAGCTCAACCAAACCAACCTTTGCTAAACCCTTCAAAGGACCGAGTGTTTTTCAGTGGGATGCTCCCCCCCATGACCAGACATTTTTTGGCTGTATTTGACTCTCTTCCAATAAAAACAAAATGCACTCCAAAATGTGTTACAGTGGCATCTTGGACTTGGTGTCCTTGTTTTCAGAACATTTTGGGGAACGTACTTCAGAAACCATAAAGCTTCTCTCTTTTTTTCAACACTAAATTTTGTATTTAGTTTAATTTCTTGAAATAAAAAACGTTAAGCATTTTCTGATTATTATCTATTTCGCTTAGTGTTTTCAAAGAGATACATGTATAACAACGTGTTATTCTAATACTTGACGGACCTTATACAATACTTCTTGAATGTTTTGTTGAAAAATATTGCTGCGGGACACAAGGTAAAAAATAACTAGCCATTGATAGGTTGCATTTCTGAAACTGCAGCTCGGCACCGTTGGTTGTGCTTGGCAGAAAAGGGCATAGCTGGAATAGGCTAGCGAGTCGGGGGTATAGCTCAGTGGTAGCGCATTTGACTGCAGATCAAGAGGTCCCCGGTTCAAATCCGAGTGCCCCCTTTTTTTTCTAAATTAAAATACAAAATGCACGTTAACATTTTTTATTTCAGCTAGAAGCAAAAATTAGTGTTTCAAAGACAGCAACAAGCTACAGACAGGGTCTGAAGACGTGATCCTCAATTTACGGGACCAAACACCTTACCACTTGGCCACCGCACCCTTTACAACTGGAGAAATTAGAAGCTTGGCCTCTCTTGAGAAGGCCGCCTGGGAAGGCAATCTGGCTGGCCAGTTTAATATAAAAAAGAGTTCCTGTTTGAGCTCAAACCACAAACCTTTCGGTTAACAGTGAACGCCAAAGATGGCAACATAGTCACGGAAAATATTTAAAAAGACAACAGTGGTCTCCAAATGTATTTAAAATACAAACATAAAATAGGTTGCCAGAAATATATTATCAATAGAAATTAGTAAATACTATTTTGCAAATAGTATTTTTTAAAAAAATACTTGACACCATCTACCGGCTGTAGCATACACCAATTTTTTATTTATTTTTTCATAAGAATTAACTGAAAGATTCAGTATTGCCTCAATTACCAAGCCTGTCAGTAACTGCAGTTTGCATAAATTAACTATTGCTTAAATTAAATATTACCAGTATTGCGGAAAAAGTAAATCCAAACACACACACAAGTAGGGCTTGAAGTTTTCAGGTTTTATTTTTAAACAGGTGAAGTCCCTTTAAACAAATTGAGCTGATTCTGTTTCATATTTAAACTCAGAAAAAGCTGTTAATTACAAAACAATCTTTGTTTTTACCTTCATATCTTGCCTGAGCCTGATTCTGGTCCTCTTAATTTTATTTCAAACAGAGCTGACAAATTACGTAATTTGTTCATTCCCGATCCTACTTTTAACTCGCATTTCATTTTTGCAGTCGCCTAATTTAACGCTGTGTTTTTGTTTATTTATTTATTTATTTATTTATTTATTATTATTATTATTATTTATTTATTTCTTTCTTAGCAGCCGTCCTTATCCTGGGCGACTTACAGTCGTAAACAAAAATACATTTCAGGGATCACAGTACAAGTAATAATACGGTTAAGAGCAAGATAAATACAATGACTTTGGTTCTAGCAAGTACAAGTACGATTCAAGAAAAATACGATTTTCCCCACTAGTTTAACAGAGATGTCCTGAAAGATTTTTTGAAGCATAAAAATGAATACCTAGTGCGGAGTGTACAGTGATAGCAACTCCTTCGGGCGCCTGCTCTGAGTATTTCGCCAAACATACCACAAAGCATTTTGGGATATTGGAGGATACACAAAACATGTAGTTTGGTATTACAGCGTCCACACACCTGATAAACCGCACTACCTGATGCGCTCTAATTAGAACCGGACTCGAGACTACCTCCTGAGGTGGTCTCGAGTACGGTATTAAATGCTGCGTAGTGTGGAAGCAAACCGTATTTAGCACTTTTAAGCCGGCTTAAACGCAACTAATATGGTTTAAAGGCATAGTGTGGACAGGGCCTTTGTTTTACATTCAATGGAGTTCATATTAGAGTGAAGCTATGGTCGCATTGCTGAGTAAGGACTAACCATAAAACAAGGCACATGCTAATAGTATGTAGTTTTTAAATCAATACAACTGTAGAAGCACCATAAGATAACAAATTGTTGTGCTGTGAGTTGAATCTTAATGGAAACATTTAATAAAAAATTACATTTAACCAATCTCGGACATAACATGTAAAAAGGAATATCAGAGTGTCCCCTTATATTTATAGAAATTGACTTGGAAAGCATCTTCACTGTTACCATGAAGAATACGTAACATGAAAATGATGACTGTCATAAGAATGCAAAGCATGGCGCTTCTTAAATTATCTGTCAAAGACGTCTGTCAAGGCAAGCTGTGGCTTTCAATTTAATATATTAAAAAATAAAATAACAACCACTTTTCTAGGGTGAGCTCAAGCAAACCAACCTTTGCTAAACCCTTTAAAGGACCAAGTGTTTTTCAGTGGGATGCTCCCCCCATGACCAGGCATTTTTTGGCTGTATTTGACTCTCTTCCAATAAAAACAAAATGCACTCAAAAATGTGTTACAGTGGCATCTTGGACTTGGTGTCCTTGTTTTCAGAACATTTTGGGGAACGTTATAACGTACTTCAGAAACCATAAAGCTTCTCTCTTTTTTTCAACACTATATTTTGTATTTAGTTTAATTTCTTGGAATAAAAAAACGTTAAGCATTTTCTGATTATTATCTATTTCGCTTAGTGTTTTCAAAGAGATACATGTATAACAACGTGTTATTCTATTACTTGACGGACCTTATACAATACTTCTTGAATGTTTTGTTGAAAAATATTGCTGCGGGACACAAGGTAAAAAATAACTAGCCATTGATAGGTTGCATTTCTGAAACTGCAGCTCGGCACCGTTGGTTGTGCTTGGCAGAAAAGGGCATAGCTGGAACAGGCTAGTGAGTCGGGGGTATAGCTCAGTGGTAGAGCATTTGACTGCAGATCAAGAGGTCCCTGGTTCAAATCCGAGTGCCCCCTTTTTTTTTTCTAAATTAAAATACAAAATGCACGTTAACATTTTTTATTTCAGCTAGAAGCAAAAATTAGTGTTTCAAAGACAGCAACAAGCTACAGACAGGGTTTGAAGACGTGATCCTCAATTTACGGGACCAAACACCTTACCACTTGGCCACCGCACCCTTTACAACTGGAGAAATTAGAAACTTGGCCTCTCTTGAGAAGGCCGCCTGGGAAGGCAATCTGGCTGGCCAGTTTCATATAAAAAAGAGTTCCTGTTTGAGCTCAAACCACAAACCTTTCGGTTAACAGTGAACGCCAAGGATGGCAACATAGTCACGGAAAATATTTAAAAAGACAACAGTGGTCTCCAAATGTATTTAAAATACAAACATAAAATAGGTTGCCAGAAATATATTATCAATAGAAATTAGTAAATACTATTTTGCAAATAGTATTTTTTTTTTTAATACTTGACACCATCTACCGGCTGTAGCATACACCAATTTTTTATTTATTTTTTCATAAGAATTAACTGAAAAGATTCAGTATTGCCTCAATTATCAAGCCTGTCAGTAACTGCAGTTTGCATAAATTAAATATTGCATAAATTAAATATTACCAGTATTGCGGAAAAAAGTAAATCCGAACACACACACAAGTAGGGCTTGAAGTTTTCAGGTTTTATTTTTTAATCAGGTGAAGTCCCTTTAAACAAATTGAGCTGATTCTGTTTCATATTTAAACTCAGAAAAAGCTGTTAATTACAAAACAATCTTTGTTTTTACCTTCATATCTTGCCTGAGCCTAATTCTGGTCCTCTTAATTTTATTTCAAACAGAGCTGACAAATTACGTAATTTGTTCATTCCCGATCCTACTTTTAACTCGCATTTCATTTTTGCAGTCGCCTAATTTAACGCTGTGTTTTGGTTTATTTATTTATTTATTATTATTATTATTTATTTATTTATTTATTTCTTAGCAGCCGTCCTTATCCTGGGCGACTTACAGTCGTAAACAAAAATACATTTCAGGGATCACAGTACAAGTAATAATATGGTTACGAGCAAGATAAATACAATGACTGGTTCTAGCAAATACAAGTACGATTCAAGAAAAATACGATTTTCCCCACTAGTTTAACAGAGATGTCCTGAAAGATTTTTTGAAGCATAAAAATGAATACCTAGTGCGGAGTGTACAGTGATAGCAACTCCTTCGGGCGCCTGTTCTGAGTATTTCGCCAAACATACCACAAAGCATTTTGGGATATTGGAGGATACACAAAACATGTAGTTTGGTATTACAGCGTCCAAACTTCTGATAAACCGCACTACCTGATGCGATCTAATTAGAACCGGACTCGAGACTACCTCCTGAGGTGGTCTCGAGTACGGTATTAAATGCTGCGTAGTGTGGACGCAAAGCATATTTAGCACTTTTAAGCCGGCTTAAACGCAACTAATACGGTTTAAAGGCATAGTGTGGACAGGGCCTTTGTTTTACATTCAATGGAGTTCATATTAGAGTGAAGCTATGGTCGCATTGCTGAGTAAGGAGTAACCATAAAACAAGGCACATGCTAATAGTATGTAGTTTTTAAATCAATACAACTGTAGCAGCACCATAAGATAACAAATTGTTGTGCTGTGAGTTGAATCTTAATGGAAACATTTAATAAAAAATTACATTTAACCAATCTCGGACATAACATGTAAAAAGGAATATCAGAGTGTCCCCTTATATTCATAGAAATTGACTTGGAAAGCATCTTCACTGTTACCATGAAGAATACGTAACATGAAAATGATGACTGTCATAAGAATGCAAAGCATGGCGCTTCTTAAATTATCTGTCAAAGACGTCTGACAAGGCAAGCTGTGGCTTTCAATTTAATATATTAAAAAATAAAGTAACAACCACTTTTCTAGGGTGAGCTCAAGCAAACCAACCTTTGCTAAACCCTTTAAAGGACCGAGTGTTTTTCAGTGGGATGCTCCCCCCATGACCAGGACATTTTTTGGCTGTATTTGACTCTCTTCCAATAAAAACAAAATGCACTCCAAAATGTGTTACAGTGGCATCTTGGACTTGGTGTCCTTGTTTTCAGAACATTTTGGGGAACGTTATAACGTACTTCAGAAACCATAAAGCTTCTCTCTTTTTTTCAACACTATATTTTGTATTTAGTTTAATTTCTTGAAATAAAAAACGTTAAGCATTTTCTGATTATTATCTATTTCGCTTAGTGTTTTCAAAGAGATACATGTATAACAACGTGTTATTCTATTACTTGACGGACCTTATACAATACTTCCTTGAATGTTTTGTTGAAAAATATTGCTGCGGGACACAAGGTAAAAAATAACTAGCCATTGATAGGTTGCATTTCTGAAACTGCAGCTCGGCACCGTTGGTTGTGCTTGGCAGAAAAGGGCATAGCTGGAATAGGCTAGTGAGTCGGGGGTATAGCTCAGTGGTAGAGCATTTGACTGCAGATCAAGAGGTCCCCGGTTCAAATCCGAGTGCCCCCTTTTTTTCTAAATTAAAATACAAAATGCACGTTAACATCTTTTATTTCAGCTAGAAGCAAAAATTAGTGTTTCAAAGACAGCAACAAGCTACAGACAGGGTTTGAAGACGTGATCCTCAATTTACGGGACCAAACACCTTACCACTTGGCCACCGCACCCTTTACAACTGGAGATATTAGAAGCTTGGCCTCTCTTGAGAAGGCCGCCTGGGAAGGCAATCTGGCTGGCCAGTTTCATATAAAAAAGAGTTCCTGTTTGAGCTCAAACCACAAACCTTTCGGTTAACAGTGAACGCCAAGGATGGCAACATAGTCACGGAAAATATTTAAAAAGACAACAGTGGTCTCCAAATGTATTTAAAATACAAACATAAAATAGGTTGCCAGAAATATATTATCAATAGAAATTAGTAAATACTATTTTGCAAATAGTATTTTTTTTTTTAATACTTGACACCATCTACCGGCTGTAGCATACACCAATTTTTTATTTATTTTTTCATAAGAATTAACTGAAAGATTCAGTATTGCCTCAATTATCAAGCCTGTCAGTAACTGCAGTTTGCATAAATTAAATATTGCATAAATTAAATATTACCAGTATTGCGGAAAAAGTAAATCCGAACACACACACAAGTAGGGCTTGAAGTTTTCAGGTTTTATTTTTAATCAGGTGAAGTCCCTTTAAACAAATTGAGCTGATTCTGTTTCATATTTAAACTTAGAAAAAGCTGTTAATTACAAAACAATCTTTGTTTTTACCTTCATATCTTGCCTGAGCCTAATTCTGGTCCTCTTAATTTTATTTCAAACAGAGCTGACAAATTACGTAATTTGTTCATTCCCGATCCTACTTTTAACTCGCATTTCATTTTTGCAGTCGCCTCATTTAACACTGTGTTTTTGTTTGTTTATTTATTTATTTATTTATTTATTTATTTATTTATTTATTATTATTATTATTATTATTATTATTAGTATTATTATTATTATTATTTCTTTCTTTCTTAGCAGCCGTCCTTATCCTGGGCGACTTACAGTCGTAAACAAAAATACATTTCAGGGATCACAGTACAAGTAATAATACGGTTAAGAGCAAGATAAATACAATGACTTTGGTTCTAGCAAGTACAAGTACGATTCAAGAAAAATACGATTTTCCCCACTAGTTTAACAGAGATGTCCTGAAAGATTTTTTGAAGCATAAAAATGAATACCTAGTGCGGAGTGTACAGTGATAGCAACTCCTTCGGGCGCCTGCTCTGAGTATTTCGCCAAACATACCACAAAGCATTTTGGGATATTGGAGGATACACAAAACATGTAGTTTGGTATTACAGCGTCCACACACCTGATAAACCGCACTACCTGATGCGCTCTAATTAGAACCGGACTCGAGACTACCTCCTGAGGTGGTCTCGAGTACGGTATTAAATGCTGCGTAGTGTGGACGCAAAGCGTATTTAGCACTTTTAAGCCGGCTTAAAACGCAACTAATATGGTTTAAAGGCATAGTGTGGACAGGGCCTTTGTTTTACATTCAATGGAGTTCATATTAGAGTGAAGCTATGGTCGCATTGCTGAGTAAGGACTAACCATAAAACAAGGCACATGCTAATAGTATGTAGTTTTTAAATCAATACAACTGTAGCAGCACCATAAGATAACAAATTGTTGTGCTGTGAGTTGAATCTTAATGGAAACATTTAATAAAAAATTACATTTAACCAATCTCGGACATAACATGTAAAAAGGAATATCAGAGTGTCCCCTTATATTAATAGAAATTGACTTGGAAAGCATCTTCACTGTTACCATGAAGAATACGTAACATGAAAATGATGACTGTCATAAGAATGCAAAGCATGGCGCTTCTTAAATTATCTGTCAAAGACGTCTGACAAGGCAAGCTGTGGCTTTCAATTTAATATATTAAAAAATAAAATAACAACCACTTTTCTAGGGTGAGCTCAAGCAAACCAACTTTGCTAAACCCTTTAAAGGACCGAGTGTTTTTCAGTGGGATGCTCCCCCCATGACCAGGCATTTTTTGGCTGTATTTGACTCTCTTCCAATAAAAACAAAATGCACTCCAAAATGTGTTACAGTGGCATCTTGGACTTGGTGTCCTTGTTTTCAGAACATTTTGGGGAACGTTATAACGTACTTCAGAAACCATAAAGCTTCTCTCTTTTTTTCAACACTATATTTTTTATTTAGTTTAATTTCTTGAAATAAAAAACGTTAAGCATTTTCTGATTATTATCTATTTCGCTTAGTGTTTTCAAAGAGATACATGTATAACAACGTGTTATTCTATTACTTGACGGACCTTATACAATACTTCTTGAATGTTTTGTTGAAAAATATTGCTGCGGGACACAAGGTAAAAAATAACTAGCCATTGATAGGTTGCATTTCTGAAACTGCAGCTCGGTACCGTTGGTTGTGCTTGGCAGAAAAGGGCATAGCTGGAATAGGCTAGTGAGTCGGGGGTATAGCTCATTGGTAGAGCATTTGACTGCAGATCAAGAGGTCCCCGGTTCAAATCCGAGTGCCCCCTTTTTTTCTAAATTAAAATACAAAATGCACGTTAACATCTTTTATTTCAGCTAGAAGCAAAAATTAGTGTTTCAAAGACAGCAACAAGCTACAGACAGGGTTTGAAGACGTGATCCTCAAGTTACGGGACCAAACACCTTACCACTTGGCCACCGCACCCTTTACAACTGAAGAAATTAGAAGCTTGGCCTCTCTTGAGAAGGCCGCCTGGGAAGGCAATCTGGCTGGCCAGTTTCATATAAAAAAGAGTTCCTGTTTGAGCTCAAACCACAAACCTTTCGGTTAACAGTGAACGCCAAGGATGGCAACATAGTCACGGAAAATATTTAAAAAGACAACAGTGGTCTCCAAATGTATTTAAAATACAAACATAAAATAGGTTGCCAGAAATATATTATCAATAGAAATTAGTAAATACTATTTTGCAAATAGTATTTTTTTTTTTAATACTTGACACCATCTACCGGCTGTAGCATACACCAATTTTTTATTTATTTTTTCATAAGAATTAACTGAAAGATTCAGTATTGCCTCAATTATCAAGCCTGTCAGTAACTGCAGTTTGCATAAATTAAATATTGCATAAATTAAATATTACCAGTATTGCGGAAAAAGTAAATCCGAACACACACACAAGTAGGGCTTGAAGTTTTCAGGTTTTATTTTTAATCAGGTGAAGTCCCTTTAAACAAATTGAGCTGATTCTGTTTCATATTTAAACTCAGAAAAAGCTGTTAATTACAAAACAATCTTTGTTTTTACCTTCATATCTTGCCTGAGCCTAATTCTGGTCCTCTTAATTTTATTTCAAACAGAGCTGACAAATTACGTAATTTGTTCATTCCCGATCCTACTTTTAACTCGCATTTCATTTTTGCAGTCGCCTAATTTAACGCTGTGTTTTTGTTTATTTATTTATTTATTTATTATTATTTATTTATTTATTTATTAATTTCTTAGCAGCCGTCCTTATCCTGGGCGACTTACAGTCGTAAACAAAAATACATTTCAGGGATCACAGTACAAGTAATAATACGGTTAAGAGCAAGATAAATACAATGACTTTGGTTCTAGCAAGTACAAGTACGATGCAAGAAAAATACGATTTTCCCCACTAGTTTAACAGAGATGTCCTGAAAGATTTTTTGAAGCATAAAAATGAATACCTAGTGCGGAGTGTACAGTGATAGCAACTCCTTCGGGCGCCTGCTCTGAGTATTTCGCCAAACATACCACAAAGCATTTTGGGATATTGGAGGATACACAAAACATGTAGTTTGGTATTACAGCGTCCACACTTCTGACAAACCGCACTACCTGATGCGATCTAATTAGAACCGGACTCGAGACTACCTCCTGAGGTGGTCTCGAGTACGGTATTAAATGCTGCGTAGTGTGGACGCAAACCGTATTTAGCACTTTTAAGCCGGCTTAAACGCAACTAAGACGGTTTAAAGGCATAGTGTGGACAGGGCCTTTGTTTTACATTCAATGGAGTTCATATTAGAGTGAAGCTGTGGTCGCATTGCTGAGTAAGGAGTAACCATAAAACAAGGTACATGCTAATAGTATGTAGTTTTTAAATCAATACAAATGTAGCAGCACCATAAGATAACAAATTGTTGTGCTGTGAGTTGAATCTTAATGGAAACATTTAATAAAAAATTACATTTAACCAATCTCGGACATAACATGTAAAAGGGAATATCAGAGTGTCCCCTTATATTTATAGAAATTGGCTTGGAAAGCATCTTCACTGTTACCATGAAGAATACGTAACATGAAAATGATGACTGTCATAAGAATGCAAAGCATGGCGCTTCTTAAATTATCTGTCAAAGACGTCTGACAAGGCAAGCTGTGGCTTTCAATTTAATATATTAAAAAATAAAATAACAACCACTTTTCTAGGGTGAGCTCAAGCAAACCAACCTTTGCTAAACCCTTTAAAGGACCGAGTGTTTTTCAGTGGGATGCTCCCCCCATGACCAGGCATTTTTTGGCTGTATTTGACTCTCTTCCAATAAAAACAAAATGCACTCCAAAATGTGTTACAGTGGCATCTTGGACTTGGTGTCCTTGTTTTCAGAACATTTTGGGGAACGTTATAACGTACTTCAGAAACCATAAGGCTTCTCTCTTTTTTTCAACACTAAATTTTGTATTTAGTTTAATTTCTTGAAATAAAAAACGTTAAGCATTTTCTGATTATTATCTATTTCGCTTAGTGTTTTCAAAGAGATACATGTATAACAACGTGTTATTCTATTACTTGACGGACCTTATACAATACTTCTTGAATGTTTTGTTGAAAAATATTGCTGCGGGACACAAGGTAAAAAATAACTAGCCATTGATAGGTTGCATTTCTGAAACTGCAGCTCGGCACCGTTGGTTGTGCTTGGCAGAAAAGGGCATAGCTGGAAAAGGCTAGTGAGTCGGGGGTATAGCTCAGTGGTAGAGCATTTGACTGCAGATCAAGAGGTCTCTGGTTCAAATCCGAGTGCCCCCTTTTTTTTTTTAAATTAAAATACAAAATGCACGTTAACATTTTTTATTTCCGCTAGAAGCAAAAATTAATGTTTCAAAGACAGCAACAAGCTACAGACAGGGTTTGAAGACGTGATCCTCAAGTTACGAGACCAAACACCTTACCACTTGGCCACCGCACCCTTTACAACTGGAGAAATTAGAAGCTTGGCCTCTCTTGAGAAGGCCGCCTGGGAAGGCA
>NW_026708405.1:0-59608 GCF_902713425.1 Acipenser ruthenus | reverse complement strand
ACCCCTCTTCTCTTCTTTGGTGGCTTTTTCAGGATACTCACCTGTGCTGAGGTAGCGATATACCGCTCTCAAGTTATCCATATCGATTGATAAATGTAGTTTTCTGAGGGGGAAAAAACACAGTATTACAAATTTGTACTGTAAAAAGAAAAATGATTTGATTACAATTGTATGATGGCGCCAACGAACTCCAACTGTCAGTGTCAAGATCTGTGGAGCAAAAGCAGTTTTTTTATTTTTTTTGGGGATATTAGGAGTTAGGATGGTATTTACTCGCGCATAGTTTTGAATGTTATTTCCGAATCTCTCCTTTAACATGTATGAAGGGGACACTATTACTTAAAACGTGAGTTAACGTCTTCAAACCTGTTAACAGTGAGCAGTTACCTTGGGATTACACCCCAGGTTTAGACGCACTGATTGGACTAATGTATCCGCAGGCGACCTGACTCACCGTTTCAACGGTGTCAGTAGTGCTCAACAGAAAATAATGTATACAGAAAAATATTGTATACTGGCCATGGGCTTTGGTTTTGCCCAGAGCCATAACTAAGCATTTAGCTAACGGGGCATGCAAATATAGATATATATATATATATATATATATATATATAAATTGCATGCACCTCTGGTTGAAGCAACCGGAGGTGGATGGAAAGACTCCATATCGCAGCTACCGGGGCATGTGTCGCGCCCCCGAAATAAATATAGCCAGACTACGCCACCTTATGTTTAAAGAAAATAAGGAATTCTGTTCTATTATAAATTACCTTCTACTTTCATTGACACAGGTTCGAATTATCAACAAAGGGGGACAGCAACTAGCCCACATCAAAGAACACAGAGAAGTAGCAATATGCAATTCTTTATTAAAAACAGGAAATAGTCAAAACTTGGCATTAATATAGCACACCTCGTCACCAACAAGAAAAGTCAAAGTAATACAGTAAAATGTGCATGACCAGTCCTTATTCAATATTGCACTTGCACTGGCTGGATTGTCGGTAGGGGACGTGGTTCCAATCTCCTGCCACCCCAAATTTCAAAACTGCTCAATTATCCCTTTCCCAACAGGGGGCGCCACTCCACCACCGAGTCCAAGCCAACAGACTAATAGCACCAAGCCTTCCCCAGAATCAATTGAATGGAGAAAGAACGTTTCAATCTGCAACCGAGCAAGGCCTCCAGTCTCGATCTAAAAGATATTGCACACGACACAGGTTTCCTAATAAAAATAAAGCAAAAGATCAGTGCACTTCAAGACATTCCAATTCATCTACTGCTTTATCCAACAAATTAAAATAGTATAATAAAACCAGAGAGATTACTATTAAACAAATTACTAGTTAAAATTAATCACAAACACATATCTATAACCATATGCCAATACACAGATATCTAGATCTATATATAAATGCACAGTATAATCTAGCAACAGATATAACCTAATAGCATATACAACCTAGCAGCTTTATGTAGTTTAGCAACAGATACAGTCCTGAAACGTTATATATTTTTAGCAGCAGATACAATTTAGCAGCATTGTCTAGTGTAGCAGCCAAGTATAATCTACCAGCATTTGTAGCAGTAAAATACAGCCCTGCATCAGTTTAATTCTGGCTGTAATGTAAAGCAGGGAACAGGGAAAAGACTCCGCTGATAAGTTATAATAAAAAGTAACAATAACTCAATGAGAAGGTGTGTAACTACTATAGTTCAAGCATAATGCACCACAACAAAACACTTAGCTGATGGATGACGACCCACAACTCCCAATCCAGCGTCTCGGGCAGCTCTCTCTCTCTCAAAGTGCTCGTGCTTTTCACTTCTCTCCAACCAACGCCGCTCAGCTGGTCGTCTTCAACTCCTCACGTCCCGATTTCTCTTCAGTCTCGTTCCCAGTACCAGTGGCGACGCATAGGGGGGGCACGCCTGGTCACGTGCCCCCCCAGATTTCTGCCAGGCAGTGGCTTAGCCACTGTGTTAGGATCGTTCACACTGAAACATGTGTAAGAAATTCCAATATTGTTATATTTTTCGCTTCCCATTATAGCGGGGCGGACGTGGCATGGGCGGCGCTGATTTTTCTTTTCGCTCACGGAAAGAACTTTTTATTTACCGCGTTGCTATCAACCAATGAGAATACATAAGCAAGCTGTACTTGCTCAACCCCAAACACAGATGCATGAAACATATAGGCTATGATTACTGTATATGCTATGTAGCCTAGCTACTACACATATAGATGTGGTAGAGGACATCTACTTTGTAATGAGTAGCCTATGTATTTACATAGAATGCACTCGCCTCATGACATATCTTATTGCCAGCTGACCTCTCCAGCAGCCAGCCTACTAATAAGATTATCATTTTTCACGGATTATGCAGCCAGCTTCATCAAGGGACGGTAACCAAGTCCATCCAGGTCTTGGAGATGGAGTGGTGGTAAATGTACAACCTGTTATTAATTGAATAACTAAAGAAATAAATCAGAATGAAAACAGTTCTGGACGCTGCTGAGAGAAAACCGGCAAAACTGTTTCAATTCCTGAGTTCGGTTACCTACTTGTTTTCATTCTGATTATTTGTTTAGGCTACAACGTGTCCGTCAGCGAATGTCAGTGCAGTGTGATACCAAAAAAAAAATGAGTGGTTGGATTTGCTGTCAATCAACCCAAGTTTTTTTGTTGGATCAGCTGTTTGTACATTTTTTTTTGTGTTTAAAGGCGCTGTAGTTATACAATGTAGTTAATGCAACTGTGTGCACAAGTCCCTCCTCTCCCGAACCTCCAGAAGATTAGGTACCATCGGCAGTCCTGCGTCAGTCAAAGAGTAATTACATTAGCCAGGATTTGTGAAATTAAATAAAATGGGTTGCTTTGCTTTGAACACCAAATGTGAAATAAACAACCATAAGTACGAATGAAATTATATATAGTTACTTATTATCAAAATGTGAAATTGAAATCTGATGCGCATGTTAAAAGTTCAAGTCCTTTGCTTCGTATTTCCTTTTTTGTTTTTAAACGGAAGTGTTCTGAACTGAATCTCTCTTTTTAACTATTTTGCACAACAGTGTATTTGGTTATTGGATCTTCTTTTTTTTAAAAAAAAGTTCTTTAGTTTTCGACAATAAAACGTCAATGCACTAATAAGAAATCAGGTTGCCAATTTCACCACTGTGACTATTCACCTTAAAAAAGTTACCATTGCCACCCTCTCCCGAAAAAAAATCCTGTCTACGCCACTGTTGCCAGGGTTTATTATTTAAAAATGCGCAGTTTATTTCAAACTTTCAAAACATAATAACATAACAAAGAGTGTCTAAGACCCTTCACCGTTATATTTGTTCTCGTGTGAGACTTTCACTTTTTCAGTCAGCGAAAATATGTGCTAAAACGGAGTGAATTTGAGCCCTGTTAAAATGGCAAAAAGACAGCTACGTTTGGAGTTTTTCTACAACAAAAAAGCTAAACCTCCAACGCCAGAGACATCAACAGAAACCGAACCTGACTCTTCTGTAGTTCAGAATGTTACGAACAACACATATATGTATTTGCATGCCCCGGTAGCTAAATGCTTAGTTACGGCTCTGGGCAAAACCAAAGCCCATGGCCAGTATACAATATTTTTCTGTATGCATTATTTTCTGTTGAGCACTACTGACACCGTTGAAACGGTGAGTCTTAGCTCGCCTGTGGATACATTAGTCCAATCAATGCGGTTGAACTTGGTGTGTAATCCCAAGGTAACTGCTCACAGTTAACACGTTTTAATACGTTAAATCACGTTTTAAGTAATACAGTGTCCCCTTCAGACATGTTAAAGGAGAAATAGTTTTGTATGTTATTTCCGAATTTCTCCTTTAACATGTCTGAAGGGGACACTGTATTACTTAAAACGTGAATTAACGTATTAAAACGTGTTAACTGTGAGCAGTTACTTTGGGATTACACACCAGGTTCAGACGCATTGATTGGATTAATGTATCTGCAGGCGACCTAAGACTCACCGTTTCAACGGTGTCAGTAGTGCTCAACAGAAAATAATGCATACAGAAAAATATTGTATACTGGCCATGGGCTTTGGTTTTGCCCAGCGCCGTAACTAAGCATTTAGCTACCGGGGCATGCAAATACATATATATATATATATATATATATATATATATATATATATATATATATATATATATATATATATATATATATATATATAAATCTGTCTATTAAAACGTGTTAACTGTGAGCAGTTACCTTGGGATTACACACCAGGTTCAGACGCATTGATTGGACTAATGTATCCGCAGGCGACCTAAGACTGTCCTATATATAAATTGCATGGACAGATGCCTTGACCAGTCTGCACCCAGCTACCTCCAGACCCTCATCTCTCCCTACACCCCCACTCGACCTCTCCGCTCCGCCTGCACTAGAAGACTAGCTCTACCACCGCTACGCTCCCCTGCCTCCAAAGCCCGCTCCTTCTCCACCCTTGCTCCGCAGTGTTGGAATGACCTTCCTACAGATGTCAGGACTGCCCAGTCCCTGACCACATTCCCGCGCCTCCTTAAGACTCACCTCTTCAAAGAGCACAAAGAGCACCTGTAGAACTCCTCTGTTTGTATCCTGGGACACTATCACCCTTCATGTAAATGTGCTTTATTTTGCTCTTATCAGCCCCTATTTTACTGCATTTAATCCTGTACTTCAGAATACTGTAATCTGCCAAGTTTTTAACCTGTAGTACTTTGTATTTACTCACATCCTGATGTAACTATCACTATTACCTGCTGTATTATTGAATTGTGGTTTGTCAAACTTGTACTTTACTTGAACAAAAGTTATTGTATTGCTTGCTCTTATTGTATTACTTGTATTGTAACGCTTGAAATGTTTTTGCTTACGATTGTAAGTCGCCCTGGATAAGGGCGTCTGCTAAGAAATAAATAATAATAATAATAATGGACCTCCGGCACCGGCGTAGATTTAGATAGGGATGGTAGGGACATGTCCCTACCAATGTCAAGGGACCGTTGAATTGTCCCTACCAATAATTTTGATAAATCTTAAACGTCTTTTGTCAAGTCATTTTATCTGCTCCACAAAGGGTTAACTCTCTCAAGCCCCCCGCCCCTCCCGCTCGTTAGTCCTCCCTCCTCCAAAAAAAACAAAACAAAAAAAAAACGCTAATTTGATTGACTTTGGCCCTTCCATACTGCATCACTGTAACACGGACTCAGTGCGTGGCTGACGTCAGGGACCAGCGAGTGTGTTGTTTTCATTGAAGTGCGAAAGTGCACAAGGACTCGGGAGTGAAAGGTAAATCTCCGGGTTTAAGAGTCTAAGAAATGACCATTATAAAGGGCAGAGACAGTTTTCCACATGTCAGTATTGTCAGTGGTTCTGATTCTTTTGAATAGGTTTTGGCTCATTCTTTTTAAAAACATTCATTTAAAAACCTCCACTCATTGAAGTATTTATTGTAGTATTATCTTTACTTATGTTTTATCTGTCAGGTAAGTACCTGTATGTCCCTGAGAAGAATGGAGAGTGTTTCCGTAGGGTTGTGACCGATGAAGAGGAGAAGACTGCCATTCGCAATGAAGTTCACACAGGACACTTTGGGATGAAGAGAATGATGGGGAAAATCATTCAACGATTTTACTGGAAAGGGATTGTAAAGGACGTGGAGCAATGGGTACTTTTTTATTTTTTAAAAACCTTATTTTTTTTGCTTTTTGTCGCTTTTCCATTCATGATTTAAGTATTACTTGTTTCATCATTACTGTTTCCCTTAAGATCCTGAATTGTGAAGCATGCCAGAGATTTGAGAGGGTGAAGACTGTTGCCCCAGAACTGAAGCCAATCAAAGTTGTTTCTCCATGGTACATGATCGGTGAGTATTACATCATTAAACTTTTATAGTGAGGTCAGACAAAGAATGGAAGAACAAACAGAATTTAAACACAGTCTGTAATATGTAGAAAACTAAGAGCTTAGTCTGGTAACAAACTTTCTTGATAGCCAGTTAAACAGATTGTAAGCACGTGCTCTCAAAACATCATTTGACAACAGGTTGCAGTTTACAGACTAATTAGAGCTAGTGTCACATTGTCACATGACATCCATCTGTAATGTGATTAATGTGTCATCCACAGGGGGTGGAAATCTGCTATGTTTTGTACAGATAGGTGCATCAGGACAATTTCCAGTACAAAAAGATGCAACACCCATTGACAACAATGACTGCCCCCCCCCCCCCCCCCCAAAAAAAAAGGGTGCCCCATTTAAATGTGTTTGACTCTTTGGGAATTAATAATAACCATGATTTCTGTTCCCAGGTTGTATCACTGCTGCAGTACAGTGGAAAGACAGTTTGGATCGTGTGGCCACATGTACAGCAGCAGCAGGGATGTAGTGACTGTGGACTGTTTACCATCGCAAACAGCCTCGCACTCTGCATGGGTGAAGAGCCAGGTAAGTTATGTTATGATCAAAAGCAAATTCGTGATCATCTTTTTTCTTGTTTTGTAGCTGGATCTCTTACTCCTTTCCCGAGCTGTGAGAGAACTCCCCTCCCAGAGGTACATTTCTGTGATGTGGAGGTCTACTGCACATGCAGGAGACCATACAGGATTGGACTGGAGCTGCTGGTGGAATGCGGGAGGTGTGGCGAATGGTTCCATGGCCAGTGTGAAGATCTACAGCGAGATGACCTCATCAGTATGGAGGAGTATATGTGCTCCATTTGCAGAGTTACACACATGGGTAAGCATGGTAAGTAAAGGTGAAACAGATTTATTATTTTGTTTTTTACTATATGTTTTTTTGAACATTTTATACTAAGCATTCCAGCTTAGTATATTATACTAACACTAAAATTTGGTAATGCCTGTCATAATTTATAGCTATTTACATATGTACAGTAGGGCATTGTTAATAAGGCTCATTGTCTTCAGTGTTTATTTTTCATGAGCACACAACTACTTATTTTGAAGACTTTTTTTTTTCAGGAGACCTTGATTCTATATTGAGACGTTTTTATTTGGAGAAATATTGCAGATGCTTTTGCACTTTCATTTTTAATTGGTATGGTAGTCTTAGTTCCCTTTCAAGTCGAAAATAACCATCAAGGTATGGGACATTGCCGTCAGGCAGTAGGGATTGGCTGAGCTTTATGTCAAAGCTGCCGATAGGCCTCCGCGCAAGCTGCCGTGTAAGCCCGCCCCCTTGGGAGCTTACTATACGCAGCGCGCGGAGAGTCACTTCCTCTTTTGCCTTCAGCATCAGTAGCGGTAGGACTTAGAGCTAATTTAACTGATTGTACTCACTAAGCTTAGGCTTGAGAAGCTGGTTTATCCCCTTCTCCGAGTTTATTTCAGTTATTATTGTTATTATTGTGTATTTGTATTATTTTAGGATATATTTTGTGTTTACATTATATATTCCTTTTCGCTTTGCTTCGGCATTGCGTTCTTCGTGGTCTCCCCGTCTTTCCTCTGTTCTTTTATTATTTACTGTGTGGGTTTTTTTTATATATATATTCTATATATATTGTATTATTGTGTAATTATATATTTATTATATATTACATTGTGTGTCGGACGCGTGTTGCGTTGGCCTTGGCCACGCGCAATTGCATCCTCGGTCAAGCTTAGGCTATACCGTGTGTGTGTGCGGGTAGTCTGCTCTGCAGTCGTCCCCCCCCCCCCCCCCGCGGCGCGTTCCCGCCACGTGGTATTGCACTACACTCCCTTTCCCTTTGCAGCGTCCACAAGAAAAAAAAAAAAAAAAAAAAAAAAGTTTTTCCCTTCACTATACAGAGGAAGACAACCACCAACGTGCAAAATCCCCAGCACCTTCAGGTAGGTATTGCACAGCACCAGACACTGTACCAGCACTTTGCGTCTCCGCTTGGCGGGTCAGCTGACGCTTAGGCGTCTGTGCTTGCGTTCCACGCTCGGTACTCGCGCTTCGGCGCTCGCGCTCCGGCGCTTTTGGTGTCAGCGCTTGTGCGCTTGGTGCAGCGCTTCGGCGCTTTGTGCAGCGCTTCTGCGCTTGGTGCTTAGTGCTTCTGCACTTGGGGCTCAGTGCTCGACGCTCGACGCTTCGGCGCTCAGTGCTCGACGCTCGGTGCACGTTCCCATCAACGTCGGTGCTCGACGCTCGGTGCTCGACGCTCGGTGCTCGGCGCTTGGCGCCTCGACGCACGCACCCTCGACACTCGACGCACGCGCCTCGACGTTCGGCGCTCGACGCTCGGTGCACGCACCCTCGACGCTCGACGCTTCGGCGCTCGACGCCTCAACGCGCGCACCCTTGACATCGACGCACGCACCTCGGTGCTTGACGCTTCGGCGCTCGGTGCTCGACGCACGCACCCTCGACGCCTCGGCGCTCGATGCGGCGGCGCTCGACGCACGCACATCAGGTGCTTGACGCTTGGTGCCCAGCGCTTCGGCGCTCGACGACGCGCACCTCGCTCTCGTCTTTGACGTCAATATGTCTGGGTTCCACCGTTGTGTGACCTGTCAGGCCAAGTTGCCTGCCAGCGACCCTCATGAGGACTGTGTCGCATGTTTAGGGCCGGACCATGCAGCATCTGCCCTGGCAGACAGGGCATACTGCCAGCTATGTGCGGGGTTTCAAACACGCACCCTACGCCAGAGAGCTAGGAAGGCGGTGGGAGGTCGTTCCCCATCTTCGGGCTCGTCCCACACCGTCTCGGCCCCACCATCGTCTATCGTGTCGCTGCCGGCGACGTCTCAGCCTATGAGCCCATCTTCCCAGCTTACAGCTGGTCAAAGGTCTCCAATTAGGCGTGCTCGGGAACGTTCCCGCAGCCCCTCCTCTCGTGGGGCTCGCCCCCGTCGAGAGTCGCGATCCAGATCTCGATCGCCTCGCCGGAGAAGACACTCCCGCTCCCCTCGAAGGGGTAGACGGCATCAAGACACATCTGGGGTGGCTGAGCTCACCTCCAAGATGTCGCAGTTCATGGAGCTCATGATGGGACAACAATCCCTCCTCATGACTCTAGCGAACGTGGCGCCTCGGGCCCCAGAGATGGTTACCGGACCCAGCGCTAGTCAGCCGATGGTTCCTCCACCAGTTCCCCAGGAAGTAGAGTGGGACGCCGATGCTGTCTCAAGGGACGCATCTGATGCAGACCCGCTCTTTGAAGACACAGAGCCTGAGGTGGCATCCCAGCACTCTGGGCAGGACGACCCCGAAGTGCTGGATACTAATGACCCTATCTGGTCAGTGGTGGAGAGGGCAGCCCGCCATCTAGGCGTGGACTGGCCCGCATCAGAGCCAACACGTCGCTCTCTGTTTGAATTGCCATCGGCTCCGCCCCTTCAGTCCAGGATGCTCCCGGCATTCCCGGATTTTATTAAGGAGGTGCAGTCCACCTGGGGAGCACCGGCCTCCGCCCCTGCGACTTCTCGCAAGGCTTCGGCCTTCACCATGCACGGGGCGAGCGAAGCTGGGCTGGCGTTGTTTCCGCCAGTGGGCGCCGCGTTCGCCGCGCTAGTAAAGACGCCGACACTTTCGGGGCTGGCTAAGGACCCTTCCTGCCCTAACAGGCAGTGTAGGATTACGGAGGCCCACCTAAAAAAGGGTTATGCCGCGGCTACAGAGGCAGTTAGACTGTCCAACGTGGCCAGCCTCCTGACAGTCTACCAGGCGGCGCTGATTCGCGACCTGCCTGAGTCCCCACCCGTCGGGCTCAGGACCGAGCTGGGTGCAGTTGCACAGCTTTTGGTCAGGCTGGCTCAGCTAAATGCGCGAGCACAGGGCAGGAGCATTGCTTCCCTAGTAGTAGCAAGGAGGCAGCTATGGCTCTCACAGGCCAGGGTACAGGAGCCTGATAAGGCCCCGTTGTTAGATGCTCCTATATCCCCGGGGCACACGTTTGGCCCAGCGGTGGAGGAGATGCTGCAACGCTCCGTCAAGGCGCGTGAGGCGTCGCAGCAGTTGGCTAAGATGTGGCCAAGCAAGCCTTTCCAGCCAAGGCGGCCGCAGGAGCGCCAATGGCGCAGGGCGCCGCCGCAGCAGCAGGCGCACCCACAGGGCAGTAAAACCGCCCCCTCGGGGGTTGCAGCACGCAGCCAACCCGCATTTGCGAGACCGCAGCGCGGAGGGTGGCGCCCCAGAGGAGGTAGCAGACCACGTCCTCGTGGCTCTGCTCAGGCCCCTCGTGAGCGAGCGCAGCCTAAGCAGCCCTGAGAAACCCCGGCAGCCGTTAACCCACCCCTACACTGTTCCACAGCTCCTGTTCTGGCAACAATGCACCAACGACATCTGGGTGCCTAAAACTATAATCACCGGGTACACCCTTCAATTCCGGTTAAACCCCCCCCCCCCCCTTCAGGGGAGTGGTGGTAACTGCAGTGAAGGACTCGGTTCAGTCCTCAGCTCTAAATGCAGAAATACAGGCATTGCTCAAGAAGCGTGCCATTCAACTAGTAGACCCTGCTCTGACCGACCAGGGGTTCTACTCCAAATACTTCCTTGTGCCAAAGAAGGACGGCGGGCTCCGCCCTATTCTAGACCTGCGTGTACTGAACAAATACCTACGGGTGTTGTTGTTCAAGATGCTTACGCACAGGCACATTGTCCAGTCTGTCCGGCAGGGCGACTGGTTTACCACCGTAGACCTCACAGATGCGTACTTTCACGTTCCCATCTGTCCGGGTCACAGGAAGTACCTACGTTTCGCATTTCAGAGCAGGGTCTACGAGTTTTGTGTCCTGCCATTCGGCCTGTCTCTAGCTCCTCGAACCTTTTCGAAGTGTATGGACGCCATTTTAGCCCCCTTGCGGGTTCAAGGCGTTCGACTGCGACTGGCTCGTCTGCGCGCAGTCAAAGGAGCAGTTGGCACAGCACACAGTGATGGTTACAGACCATCTTCAGCGGCTAGGTCTGAAGGTCAATCCAGACAAGAGCCGCCTCGTGCCCAGCCAACAGACCGAGTTTTTGGGTCTGCATCTGGACTCAGTGTCCATGGAAGCGACCCTATCGACACAAAGAGTTGCCTCATTAGAGCGGTGTCTCTCCCTATTCAGGTTGAGAGAAACAGTCAGCATGGAGCTCTGTCAGCGCATGCTGGGGTTGATGGCTGCCGCCTCGCAAGCCCTTCCTTTGGGCTTACTACACCAGAGACCTCTGCAGGCCTGGTTCAATGCCTTCGCGTTGCACCCGCGGAGAGACAAGCACCGCAGGCTGAGGGTATCCCGAACCTGCTGGGAAGCATTACGCTGGTGGAGAGTTCAGTCGAACATCCGCCAGGGCGTGCTCTTGGGTCCCATCTTCCGAAGGGAAGTTATCACAACCGACGCTTCCAACCAAGGTTGGGGAGCAGTCTGGAACGGGACAGGGACCCGTGGAGTGTGGTCAGGACCCTGGAGGTCAGCCCACATCAACGCTCTGGAACTCAGAGCAGTGGACCTCGCCCTTCGGCACTTCTTGCCAGTGCTTCTAGACAAGCACGTGTTAGTGCGGTCAGACAACACCACAGTAGTGGCGTATATCAATCGCCAGGGCGGATTGCGGTCCCCAGGTCTTCACCGGATGGTAACGCGGCTGTTGCTCTGGGCTCAACCGCGGTTAGCCTCTCTGTGTGCAGTTCATCTGCCGGGCAGAGTCAATTACGCAGCGGATCTCCTGTCCAGAGGAGGTCCTCTTGCGGGCGAATGGCGTCTTCACCCTCGGGTGGTAGAGCGCATTTGGGACTGGTTCGGCACAGCGCAAGTCGATCTCTTCGCTTCGCGAGAGACCACGCACTGCCCCCTATGGTTCTCGGTGAAGGACCTCGACAGCCCCCTAGGAGTCGATGCACTGGCTCACGAATGGCCGCCAGGGCTCCTGTACGCATTTCCACCGATTTCGATGCTCCCCGCCTTCTTGGAGAAGGTCAGGGTAGAGCAAGCGACAGTGATTCTGATCGCTCCTCTGTGGCCTCGGAGGATTTGGTTCCCGAGTCTGGTGCAGTTGTTGCACGGTCGCCCGAGGGAGCTCCCTCTGCGAGCGGACCTGTTGTCCCAAGCCCAAGGAGGGCTATGGCATCCGAACCCCAAGCTCATGCAGCTATGGGCTTGGCCCCTGAGCGGGAGCGCCTGTCAGCCTTAGGGCTTTCGACGGCGGTTATATCGACCATTCAAAGTGCGAGGGCGCCCTCCACTCGGTCGCAATATACGTATAAGTGGCAATTATTTCAGAGTTGGTGTCTGGCTGAGGGCCATGACCCGGTCTCCTGCCCTATGGCAGTGATATTACAGTTTCTGCAGAAGCTGTTAGACGAGGGTAAGTCTCCCTCTACACTTAAAGTGTATTTGGCCGCTATTTCGGCTTGCCACGTACGCATTGACGGGTTATCACCTGGTTGCCATTTTTTGGCATCTCAGTTTCTGAAAGGCGCAAGACGCTTGCGGCCTCCAAGAACGACCAGTTTACCGTCGTGGAGCCTTGATGTGGTGCTGGAAGCCCTTGCCAAGGCGCCGTTTGAGCCTCTCCACAGCGTGGATATGAAGCTCATATCTATTAAGACTGCGTTTTTGCTGGCTGTGGTATCAGCAAAACGCGTGAGCGAGTTACATGCACTGTCAGTGCATCCTTCTTGTACTCGTTTTGCAGGAGACGGTTCTAAGGTCTCCATGCGCCCTAATCCGGCCTTTTTACCAAAGGTTATATCCCCGTTCCACATGAACCAGTCAGTCGAGTTGATGGCGTTCCATCCTCCTCCTTTTTCTTCCCCAGAGGAAGAGCGGTTACACATGCTCTGCCCTGTGTGGGCATTGAGGTGTTATATTGACCGCACAAGGACTGTGAGGCAGACAGAACAGTTGTTCATATGCCATGGTTCTAGATCTTTGGGTCAGCCGCTGTCTAAACAGCGCCTTTCCCACTGGATAGTGGATGCTATTAAATTAGCGTATGAATCTGCAGGCCTTCCTCCACCAGGGCAGTTGAAGGCGCATTCTACCAGGGGTATGGCAACATCCTGGGCCCTCTTTCGAGGGGTGCCGGTGTCTGATATTTGCGCGGCAGCCAGTTGGGCTACGCCGCATACTTTCATGAGGTTTTACAGGCTAAATGTGCTGGAATCCTCTGCTCCGTCATTTGGAGCATCTGTGTTGCACTCTATGACGCCTCAGGTTGCGGACGTCTAGAGTAGGTACAATATGGTGTGACTATTCCACCTTGGGACAGGTGTCATTGCGAGCATAGACGCTGAGGCGCAGCTCCGCATATGTGTAGATGTACTGCCTACGCAGTTGCGTTATGACGTAAGTCTGTCCTACTGCCGAGAATCCTCCCTCGCGACGGCTTGGGTACACTGTTCCCATACCTTGATGGTTATTTTCGACTTGAAAGGGAACGATAGGTTGCGGATGCAACCCCGGTTCCCTGAAAGAGAAAATAACCATCAAGCCGCGAGGTCGCTCTGGAGGCCTTCACGGCCTGAAGGGCAAAAGAGGAAGTGACTCTCCGCGCGCTGCGTATAGTAAGCTCCCAAGGGGGCGGGCTTACACGGCAGCTTGCGCGGAGGCCTATCGGCAGCTTTGACATAAAGCTCAGCCAATCCCTACTGCCTGACGGCAATGTCCCATACCTTGATGGTTATTTTCTCTTTCAGGGAACCGGGGTTGCATCCGCAACCTATCGTTTCTGAGCTACTGAATTATTGCCTGACTTGAGTATTTCCAGGGCAGAGATATCCAAAGTAAACTGGATGTCAGTTCTAACACCCACCTTGTTTAATGTAGTTATTGTGAACTAGCTGGGGAGGGGTTGATTCACTGTATTGAAGTGAAATTGTGCCAAATAAGGTGGGTGTAACATGATATAAAAGTACAGTAAATGTAATTCTGAAGTAATAAACAATTTCACATTTTACATGTACATGTTTCAGACAGTACATGTAATGCTTCAATTTCAAATTCAATTTCCATTCCTATTAAATGATATTAGACAATTACATACTATACAAGTTAACAGTATGAAATATCATTTTTAGACAGACAGCCTCTTTAAAGTCCTTCTTTTTTTGTGTATTATGTGAGAAGGCATTTTAAAGTTCTGTTAAACCTGCTCCTAACACCCCACTCCATAGGTCAGGACCTTGAAGTGGTGAGTGGGCTTTTTACCAAAGCTGACCTACAGTATAGCTTTTTTTTTTTTTTTTTCACCACTGCTTACGCATTAAGTCCTGGATAGCACTTTACAATGGAAATATGCAATCTGATCATGTACTGATCATGTTTTATTGTGAAGAATACAGAAAATAAAGTTTGTTACATTTTTCAACATGTTGTGCCTTTTTTTGTGAATGTCTTTCTGGTTCTGACTACTACAACTGATACACAACTCACTAAATGATTGAGTTCAGATTTCTGCTCGCCATGCAGTGCTCTGTTAAGGGTTCACCAGCACTAAGACTGGACAACTCGGATCTAGATTGACTTCTACTCTAGCATTTACACAAATCTGACATCCTCTATGCTTCATTAGTTAAGAGCCTGAATTATAGACACTAAAGTCAGGGACAATATGTAGTGGTTAACAATCACATTGCTTCTAGTTCCAAATTTGTACTTTTGAGTGTTCGAAGTTATGGAAGAAACATTCTTATTTTATAGCATATGATATAATTTGGCTTCATACATATTTAACAAATGCATATACAGTATTACTCATAACAAAGGAACAACAACCAATCTGCAGACCTGCTTTGAGAAATGATAGGCTCCATTCCAGGATGATGCCAATGATCTGACAAACACTGTAGGAAGTGGCAACACATACAATGAGGGTGTATTACTTCATTTTTTTATGACAAGTTATATGGTTAAACTAAGAGAAATTTGTTTGCAGATTTAGTGCAAGACCATGCATGAATAATGCTAAATATTAAACCTTTTGACCTGTTAATTCCTTTAATTTTTAACATCCCCTAAATATTTCTCACAATATACACTGAAGCTACTGTATAACCTATATTAATCATACTGCCTTATTGGAGTAAATAACAATATTTGTTGATCACAAACTTATTGGCACATTTTCAATTAAAGTCTGTAAGTTAAGGTTAGTCTTAATTGAGTTAGTCACTATTAACACAATGCATCAATTAGAAACCACTACTTATCAATTTAGCAATATTATTAAAAAAAAAAAAAAACATTAGCTGTAAAACACGCACAGAAACTGAAGCAAAATAGTTTGTGCACTTAGCACAGCATGGTCAAAACAAAGGAGCTGGATCTAGATGTGAGAAAAGCACTTGTTACAGTAACTACTACAGCAGAAGGGGAATCGATAAAGAGCGTTGTGGATAAAAAAAATCGTAATACAAAAATCCACAATAATCAAGAATTATTTGAAGACTAATTCAACTGAAACGATGGAAAGAAGTGGACGTCCCAGGAAAATTACGACTATAGCATAAAGAATTGTTCGAGCAGCTCGCAAAAATCCACCATTAACAGCCAAGGATTTAAAGAAACATCTGGTATAGCAGTGTATGAAATAACTATACAAAGTCATCTAAACACAAAAGGCTTATACGCGACCTTAATGGTAACCACATTTGACAACAATTCAAATAAAAAAAATAAAAAAATAAAAAGCTTCTTGAATGATCTTTAGTTAAGGGTGTCAATAATTTTGTCTGCAACTGTATGTAATCATGACAACTCCCTGATTGTGATCCATAAGTATAGCAAGACTAAACATCAACATGACTACCCACTAATGTGTAGAAATTATTACCAGTCTATACTTCTAACTTATTGTTTGTTATAAACATTTTATTTGAAAAGTTACAATTTTAATATAACGTTTGCGTTACAGTTGTGATCATTTAAGCTGCTCTACTTTATTATTATTATTTATTAGCATATATATATATGTAATTAAACAATATTTAATGTATGTTATATTTACTGTAAAAGCTCTTATGTAATCACGTGAAGAGCAATCAAATAAAATACAACCATTTATGATACAAAAACATTGTTAAATATTAAAAATAATTATAATAATAATACGAATAAATGTAAAAAAAAACACGCAAACGTAATTTTCAGTAAGTAAAACAAAAGCAATCAAATTAAATACAACCATTTATGATACAAAAAACATTGATAAATATAAAAAAATAAATATAATACGAATAAATGCCAATAAAAAGCAAACGTAACTTTCAGTAAGTAAAATGCCGAGATGTTTTACCCTATCCTCCCTTCGCATCGCGAAACTTAATCGTCACGTGACTCGTACGCTAATATGTCACATGACTCAGGGGTGGGGACAAATTTGGCTGGGGGGCGAAATTTGCCATGACACCTGTCGCTGCGATATGGAGTCTTTCCATCCACCTCCGGTTGCTTCAACCAGAGGTGCATGCAATTTATATATATATATAAATTTTGCATGCCCCGGTAGCTAAATGCTTAGTTACGGCTCTGGGCAAAACCAAAGCCCATGGCCAGTATACAATATTTTTCTGTATACATTATTTTCTGTTGAGCACTACTGACACCGTTGAAACGGTGAGTCTTAGGTCGCCTGCGGATACATTAGTCCAATCAATGCGTCTGAACCTGGGGTGTAATCCCAAGGTAACTGCTCACTGTTAACAGGTTTGAGGACGGTAATTCACGTTTTAAGTAATACAGTGTCCCCTTCAGACATGTTAAAGGAGAGATTTGGAAATAACATTCAAAACTATGCGCGAGTAAATACCATCCTAACTCCTAACATCCCCCCCCCCAAAAAAAAAGAAAAGAAGAAAAATAAATAACATTTTATGCCCCGGTAGCTGCGATATGGAGTCTTGCATGCCCCTGTAGCTGCGATATGTAGTCTTTCCATCCACCTCCGTTTGCTTCAACCGGAGGCGCATTCAATTTATATATATATATATATATATATATATGTATATATATGTATATATATATATATATATATATATATATATATATATATATATATATATATATATATATATATATATATATTTGCATGCCCCGGTAGCTAAATGCTTAGTTACGGCTCTGGGCAAAACCAAAGCCCTTGGCCAGTATACAATATTTTTCTGTATGCATTCTTTTCTGTTGAGCACTACTGACACCGTTGAAACGGTGAGTCTTAGGTCGCCTGCGGATACATTAGTCCAATCAATGCGTCTGAACCTGGAGTGTAATCCCAAGGTAACTGCTCACTGTTAACAGGTTTGAAGACGTTAACTCACGTTTTAAGTAATACAGTGTCCCCTTCAGACATGTTAAAGGAGAGATTCGGAAATAACATTCAAAACTATGCGCGAGTAAATACCATCCTAACTCCTAATATCCCCAAAAAAAGAAAAAAAAAAACATTTTATGCCCCGGTAGCTGCGATATGGAGTCTTTCCTTCCACCTCCGTTTGCTTCAACCGGAGGTGCATGCAATTTATATATATATATATATATATATATATATATATATATATATATATATATATATATATATACATATATATTTGCATGCCCCGGTAGCTAAATGCTTAGTTACGGCTCAGGGCAAAACCAAAGCCCATGGCCAGTATAAAAATATTTTTCTGTATGCATTCTTTTCTGTTGAGCACTACTGACACCGTTGAAACGGTGAGTCTTAGGTCGCCTGCGGATACATTAGTCCAATCAATGCGTCTGAATCTGGTGTGTAATCCCAAAGTAACTGCTCACTGTTAACACGTTTGAAGATGTTAATTCACGTTTTAAGTAATACAGTGTCCCTTCAGACATGTTAAAGGAGAGATTCGGAAATAACATTCAAAACTATGCGCGAGTAAATACCATCCTAAATCCTAACATCCAAAAAAAAAAAATGAAAAAAAAAATAACATTTTATGCCCCGGTAGCTGCGATATTGTGTCTTTCAATCCACCTCCGGTTGCTTCAACCAGAGGTGCATGCAATATATATATATATATATATATATATATATATATATATATATATATATATATATATATATATATATATATATATATATATATATATATATATATATATATATATATATATATATATGCATGCATGCCCCGGTAGCTAAATGCTTAGTTACGGCTCTGGGCTAAACCATCCTAACTCCTAATATCCCAAAAAAAGAAAAAAAAAAACATTTTATGCCCCGGTAGCTGCGATATTGTGTCTTTCAATCCACCTCCGTTTGCTTCAACCGGAGGCGCATGCAATTTATATATATATATATATATATATATATATATATATATATATATATATATATATATATATATATATGTATTTGCATGACCCGGTAGCTAAATGCTTAGTTACGGCTCTGGTAGCTAAATGCTTAGTTACGGCTCTGGGCAAAACCAAAGCCCATGGCCAGTATACAATATTTTTCTGTATGCATTCTTTTCTGTTGAGCACTACTGACACCGTTGAAACGGTGAGTCTTAGGTCGCCTGCGGATACATTAGTCCAATCAATGCGTCTGAACCTGGGGTGTAATCCCAAGGTAAGTGCTCACTCTTAACAGGTTTGAAGACGTTAATTCACGTTTTAGTAATACAGTGGCCCCTTCAGACATGTTAAAGGAGAGATTCGGAAATAACATTCAAAACTATGCGCGAGTAAATACCATCCTAACTCCTAATATCCCCAAAAAAAGAAAAAAAAAATAACATTTTATGCCCCGGTAGCTGCGATATGGAGTCTTGCATGCCCCGGTAGCTGCGATATGGAGTCTTTCCTTCCACCTCCGTTTGCTTCAACCGGAGGTGCATGCAAATATATATATATATATATATATATATATATATATATATATATATATATATATATATATATATATATATATATATATATATATATATATATAAATATAAATTGCATGCACCTCCGGTTGAAGCAAACGGAGGTGGAAGGAAAGACTCCATATCGCAGCTACCGGGGCATGCAAGACTAAATGCTTAGTTACGGCTCAGGGCAAAACCAAAGCCCATGGCCAGTATACAATATTTTTCTGTATGCATTCTTTTCTGTTGAGCACTACTGACACAGTTGAAAGGGTGAGTCTTAGGTCGCCTGTGGATACATTAGTCCAATCAATGCGTCTGAACCTGCATGCGCGAGTAAATACCATCCTAACTCCTAACATCCAAAAAAAATAAAATAACAAGTAGTGGAGTAGTGGTTAGAGCTCTGGACTCTTGACCGGAGGGTCATGGGTTCAATCACTGGTGTAGGACACTGCTGCTGTACAATTGAGCAAGGTACATTACCTAGATTGCTCCAGTAAAAACCCAACTGTATAAATGGGTAATTGTAGTAAAAATACTGTGATATCTTGTAACAATTGTAAGTCGCCCTGGATAAGGGCGTCTGCTAAGAAATAAATAATAATAATAGTAATAATATATATATATATATATATATATATATATATATATATATATATATATATATATATATATATATATATATAATTGCATGCCCCGGTAGCTACGATATGGAGTCTTGCATGCCCGGGATATATATATATGCCCCGGTAGCTAAATGCTTAGTTACGGCGCTGGGCAAAACCAAAGCCTATGGCCAGTATACAATATTTTTCTGTATGCATTCTTTTCTGTTGAGCACTACTGACACCGTTTCCCCCCCCCCCCCCCCAGATTTCTGCCAGGCAGTGGCTTAGCCACTGTGTTAGAGTCATTCACACTGAAACATGTGTAAGAAATTGCAATATTGTTATATTTTTCGCTTCCCATTATAGCGGGGCGGACGTGGCATGGGCGGCGCTGATTTTTCTTTTCGCTCACGGAAAGAACTTTTTTATTTACCGCGTTGCTATCAACCAATGAGAATACATAAGCAAGCTGTACTTGCTCAACCCCAAACACAGATGCATGAAACATATATGCTATCATTACTGTATATGCTATGTAGCCTAGCTACTACACACATAGATGTGGTAGAGGACATCTACTATGTAATGAGTAGCCTATGTATTTACATAGAATGCACTCGCCTCATGACATATCTTATTGCCAGCTGACCTCTCCAGCAGCCAGCCTACTAATAAGATTATTATTTTTCACGGATTGTGCAGCCAGCTTCATCAAGGGACGGTAACCAAGTCCATCCAGGTCTTGGAGATGGAGTGGTAAATGTACAACCTGTTATTAATTGAATAACTAAAGAAATAAATCAGAATGAAAACAGTTCTGGACGCTGCTGAGAGAAAACCGGCAAAACTGTTTCAATTCCTGAGTTCGATTACCTACTTGTTTTCATTCTGATTATTTGTTTAGGCTACAACGTGTCCGTCAGCGAATGTCAGTGCAGTGTGATACCAAAAAAAAATGAGTGGTTGGATTTGCTGTCAATCAACCAAGTTTTTTGTTGGATCAGCTGTTTGTACATGTTTTTGTGTTTAAAGGCGCTGTAGTTATACAATGTAGTTAATGCAACTGTGTACACAAGTCCCTCCTCCCCCGAACCTTCAGAAGATTAGGTACCATCGGCAGTCCTGCGTCAGTCAAAGAGTAATTACATTAGTCAGGATTTGTGAAATTAAATAAAATGGTTTGCTTTGCTTTGAACACCAAATGTGAAATGAACAACCATAAGTACGAATGAAATTATATATAGTTACTTATTATCATAATGTGAAATTGGGGGTGCTGTGCCCCACCAGTTTTTCAAGCCATGAGTCGCCAATGGGCGGGGTTAACCAAATAATTTAAAGTGGGTGGGGCTAACCACGTCATTTCATAAACCTTACTTGTTGTGCACTTCCATTTACTATATCGGTATCAGGGATATTATTTAAATAGTTCACACTTGGGTAAGAAAAGAATAGTATTATTATTTGTTTATTTTAGCAGACGCCTTTATCCAAGGCGACTTACAGAGACTAGGGTGTGTGAACTATGCATCAGCTGCAGAGTCACTTACAATTACGTCTCACCCAAAAGACAGAGCACAAGGAGGTTAAGTGACTTGCTCAGGATCACACAATGAGTCAGTGGCTGAGGTGGGATTTGAACCGGGAACCTGGTTACAAGCCCTGTTCTTTAACCACTGGACCACACAGCCTAATACAACATTTATATAAAATATATTAAAATATCATGATATAACAAGATTTGTTTAAATGATTATCCAGATACAGTATAATATACATAAGAAATTGAAATTGACTTTCAGCACACACACAAAAAAAGAAAGTAAAACATCTTTGGTGATCTGGGAGAGGAGAGTGCTGCAAGTTCCTTATTATTTCAGTGTTTCAGCCACACCTAATAAGATTGCATGAATGGCATTAACACATGCTCACAGTCCCTACACTGGGTAGAATGGAATTGCTCTTCCTGTGAAATGAGAAAACGTTTTTCACAGTAATCATTACCCAACATCCTTTGAAGACCTGCAGCAACATATAGGCAAGGTTGATAAGGACTTCAGTTAAAATTCTGGTCTACCTGGATTAGTTTCTTGTGGTTTTACCCTAGAAGATAAATATCTAGAATATGGGAATATTGCCTGCAAGTGAGTAAAATGTTTTTCTTTCTTACGTTAGAAGTTGTTTCACCTTGAATGGAACTACCATATATTTGCAGAAATTAACTTTCAATGGATACTATGTCTCAAGTTAGAAATACGAGTTTCATTAGAGTTAATTTTGTTCAGTTTAAATAATAAGTAATGCAAATAAATACATAGTTTTAAGAATACAATTTTATCTATTTCTACCAACCTTCATTGTTTTGTCTGTTTCAGACCCCTCTACATAGGGGCAGGAATAGCCACAGTCAGTGTGACCACAAGCAGGCAGACAAGCAGCAGTGACCTCATCTTCAGAGCTCAACACTGAACCACAAGCATGTTGCAGGATGTTATATAGCAGTTTAGCTTAGGGCTCCTCTCAATTTCAAAAACCTCACAAAACAGCAAGAGAATGATATAGCAGTTTGGTGTACTGTAAAGCCTATAAAGTGAGATTTGGAGTGAAGATCTTTTACGAATGTTGAAGTATTGATGGATTAAATAATACTTAATATTTATGTAACTTCTGGACTTACAGAGACTAGGGTGAGTGAACTATGCATCAGCTGCATAATGGATTTAATTATGAGTTTTTGCCACTGAACAACACAAAAAAGTCCATAATGTCAAAGTGAAAAATAAAATCTACAAATTGTTCTAAATTAATTACAAATACAAAACAGAAAATAATTGATTGCATAAGTATTCACCCCCTTGAGTCAATATTTGGTAGAGGCACCTTTGGCAGCAATTACAGCCACGAGTCTATTTGTATAAGTCTCTACCAGCTTTGCACATCTGGACACTGCAATTTTTGCATCTTCACGAGCTTTCCAGGCCCTGACGCAGAGAAGCATCCCCATAGCATGATGCTGCCACCACCATGCTTCACGGTAGGGATGGTGTTCTCAGGATGATGTGCGGTGTTAGGCTTGCGCCAAACATAGCGCTTAGCGTTGTGGCCAAAAAGCTCTATTTTGGTCTCATCACACCATAGAATCTTCTTCCACTTGGTCTCAGAGTCTCCCACATGCCTTCTGGCAAACTCTAGCTGAGATTTGATGCAAGTTTTTTTCAACAATGGCTTTCTTTTTGCCACTCTCCCATAAAGGCCAGTTTTGTAAAGCACCCGGGCTATTGTTGCCGTATGCACAGTGTCTCCCAGCTCAGCCGTGGAAGACTGTAACTCCTTTAGAGTTGCCATAGGCCTCTTGGTGGCCTCCCTGGCTAGTGCCCTTCTCGCCCGGATACTCAGTTTTTGAGGACAGCCTTTTCTAGACAGATTCACAGTTGTGCCATATTTTCTCCATTTCTTAATAATGGACTTTACTGTGCTCCGGGGGATATTCAATGCCTTGGAAATGTTCTTATATCCTACCCGATTGGTGCTTTTGAAGAACCTTATTCCGGATTTGCTTTGAATGTTCCTTCATCTTCATGATGTAGTTTTTGTTAGGAAATGTACTAACCAACTGTGGGACCTCCCAGAGACAGGTGTATTTAACCTGAAATCATGTGAAACACCTTAATTGCACACAGGTGGACACCATTCAACTAATTATGTGACTTCTAAAGACAATTGGTTGCACCAGAGCTTATTTAGGTGTGTCATAGCAAAGGGAGTGAAAACTTATGCAATCAATTATTTTCAGTTTTATATTTGTAATTAATTTAGAACAATTTGTAGATTTTATTGTTCACTTTTCACTTTTTGTGTTGATCAGTAGCAAAAACTCCTAATTAAATCCATTTTGATTCCATTTGTAACACAATAAAATGTGGAAAAGTCCAAGGGGGGTGAATACTTTTGAGTGTCACTGTGTGTATATATATATATATATATATATATATATATATATATATATATATATATATATATATATAATGATAAGTCAGTCCGTCCTATAACCTCCAGATGTCCACATGACCAAATACAAATTCCCCATAAACTGATCTAAAGAATAAATAAGTTATTAACACATTAACTATTGGCTAATGAGTAATTATAGCTATAGAAATTGAGGCAATCAAGGCTTTTGGTTTTAGAAAAAGAAAAAAAACATGACTGTGCCAGATTACAAAATGTACATCAGTACCCATTTGCAGTCATGCACTGTGACGACAATATATTTTTCATAATCTGACATTTATCTTTAGAACATTATAGAAAGGCTTTAGTAGACAGACATTTGAAATTACTGAAAAAAGAGATCTTAAAGTTGCAACCCTTAGCATATAGATGAATCATTTCCCTGATGTTAAAAACCAATTTGCAACCAGAGATATATTTTTTTTTAAATATTGCTCGAGCAGGAATATGTATTTTAAAGATCCTCAAGGAGGCTAGTAATCCAAGATTCAGGGCCACACTGTAAATGGCACTGCCTATATCTTGAAGAAATACTTAAATAAAAATATTATAATAGAAATCCCAAATCCAAGAAAGAAGATAACCACTCTAATTTTTTTAAGCCTTTAAGAAATTGGATTTAAAGCTTGATTAGTCATTAGCCCTTTCTGTGTGTTAATTCATCATGTCAAAATTGGTAATGTTTAATTATTGTTAATTACACATATTAGGTGTACTCCACTGACATTGTGTGGTTGTAGGACTAATTTACAGGTCAGAAAACCTTTAAAAGATTGCATGAAATTCTCAAGGACTTATTCAAGTGTTAAAGCTTTGTGAACACAACAAAACAGCTGTCAAAAGCATTCTGTCTTAAAAAGACATAAATCCATTAAAATGAACACCCTCCCACCAACCCACATCCTTCACACACATGCATATACACAAACACACACAAGAAGAATACCAATTTCAAAAGATACCAAAATAAACTCAAGAACAAAGTGATTTTTATTTTTGTTCTTTATTAAAATGTCTTCATCTAGACAATGTGGGGAAGCTATAAAAAAAGGCCAACAAGATGCTCGGATATATTGTGATAAGTGTTGAATTTAAATCAAGGGAAGTAATGTTAAAACTTTACAATGCATTAGTAAGACCTCATCTAGAATATTGTGTTCAGTTCTGGTCACCTCGTTACAAAAAGGATATTGCTGCTCAAGAAAGAGTGCAAAGAAGAGCGACCAGAATTATCCCGGGTTTAAAAGGCATGTCGTATGCAGACAGGCTAAAAGAATTGAATCTATTCAGTCTCGAACAAAGAAGACTACGCGGTGATCTGATTCAAGCATTCAAAATGCTAAAAGGTATTGACAATGTCGACCCAGGGGACTTTTTCGACAAGGACCAGGAGTCACAAATGGAGATTAGATAAAGGGGCATTCAGAACAGAAAATAGGAGGCACTTTTCTACACAGAGAATTGTGAGGGTCTGGAACCCGCTCCCCAGTAATGTTGTTGAAGCCGACACCCTGGGATCCTTCAAGAAGCTGCTTGATGAGATTCTGGGATCAATAAGCTACTAACAACCAAAAGAGCAAGATGGGCCGAATGGCCTCCTCTCGTTTGTAAACTTTCTTATGTTCTTAAAATGTTTGTTTACTTAGGCATGAGCATGCTGTATATGCTATCCTGACACAGATACATGATTTACTAGCGCAGGATTAAAAAAAAAAAAAAAAAAAGAACAATATTTGGTTATCAGGCCAACATGCATTTGACTGTGATTTTTCTGCACTTCGACTGGCAGGATCACGATGTCACTTGTTGGATCCACCTTCACATTAGGACAGGATCAGCTGTATGCTGGGGAAAGGTGAGAATCCTTTTAATAAAACTTCCCATGTAGTTTGTTTAATGTTTGGTATCACTTATCCTCAAAATGGGCAAAATCTGCTACGATCACAAGATATATGGTGTCTGATTTAGTTGCTTGATAAGGAAGAAATCTAGATGGTGCTATTTTTTCATCAGCGTGTGTCAACATTCTATAGAACCATTGAATAGTAGACCCCTCTATCTGGTAAATAGGGGCATATTAATCAAGCTTGTAAAAACTGAAGCATTTCACTTTTTTTTTTTTTTTTTATAAATTTAGTCGTTGCCAATTATTTTTTATTATTTTCTCCCCAATTTGGAATGGCCAATTATTTTATTATGCTCAGCTCACCGCTACCACCCCAGGGCTGACTCTGGAGGGCGAAGACAAACACACGCTGTCCGGTTTCATCCTAGGAATCTGAAAAATAGTAATGGCATTTGCAAAGTTGTTTCTATTATCAATAATTGTATTAAGAGTTCCAAAATAATGCAATGTAAACAAAAACTGACAAGTTTAAATATCTTTTAATTGATTTTTAAAAAACAAATTAAAAAAATGGACTAACTGAAGGTGACATGTTTTCTGATTGATTTGGTAATGAAGTGCCACATAACACTGCAGTCTAGGGAATGGCTACAGGAAAGATAACTTACTGTTACAGGAGCCTCCTTTTTAGCTGATATTACAGATAGGCAGCCCAGACAAGGTCTTGGACGTCTCGTTGGGTTGGCTTCGAATTGTCTCTTTTCTCTGATCGGAATGTCTGGAGGGGAGGTGGCCTTCTGGTAAGATAGCAATAAGATTTAAAAAATGACATCTCTGTAAAAATTAAAAAAGGCAGTACCCCACCATCAAGTATAATTTTACACTAAAATATTTTGTCTTATTAACTTTAATTAACACCAACGATATTCATTCACAAATTAGTTCATTGTGTAAACATATCCCAGGGTTTCTACTGCGCATCTCCTTCTACCTTCCTTAGCTCCACACATTCCCACAATCCCCTTCTGCTACTGCACACTCTGAAAAGAGATCCCACTGGATGAGATTGTTTATTACATCTTTAAAGGGAGCGTATAAAACCAATGAACTACTCCATTGCATGTTAAACTTATTTTCGATCAACCAATGAGTTAGAAATAAGTGTGCATGACATGGCCAGTGACTGTCACTTCGTGCTGCAAATGATTTGATGTTACACCACCACTCTCTTACTTCAGACAAACACCACAACCCCTAGTCCTTTACACATTTACACATTTTTTATAAACAAAACACAAAACATCCATATAAGATGGATATGTGTAAAAGATCTGAATCATTGATATGTCCAGAGGGTGAAACAATGTGGCAGGAAAATGGTTCATTTTTATGGGACAGCACTGGTAATGGAACCTAAGTTAAAAAAAATAAAAATAAAATCAGGAAGATAAGCTGTGTACCAAACATAGACAATAACTCAAAAGTGAATTAAGTTTCCGATTGTATACCTGGCTATACACAGTTACTACTGATATAAAGACATTTTGGCTCATCTAACCTAGGTCTATGGCATATCCTGAACACAGATTATTACAAAAATATGATTTCAAACAGCATAGAAATGTAAGGGGACAGAGAAAAAAAATAATTTGAATCTATCTGTCTCTCTAATGCGGGTTCCTAAACATCACGTTGTAATTCTAATTACCTTTTCTTGTCCCTTGTCAAATCTACCCCATACTGTGCTGGCTTGGCCGCCTCCAGCATCTTCACCATCTCCGTCCAGCAAGGATACAACACCAGGAGAAGCAGGTCTTTTTTTACAAATCTGAAAAAAATACATTTGTATTTTAGATGTAATTTCTTGTCACGGGACATTATGTAAATGCTATTATCCATGGTGCTTACGACAAACATTTACACTTGGGTCTCTTTGAGAAAGACATTACTAAATCTCAACAAAGAATTTGCCATGCTTACAATTTGCCTATGCTTATGTATACATATACATCTCCTGCCACGTAAACTCTAAACGATGAACATGACATATCAACAGTATGTACAGGAGAATAAGAATTAGCAATGAAATGTTTAATCACAGTCTGATGAGGGATTATCCAGATGTATGTAAAACTGTGTGACATTCACAATCTTGTATATTATCATTAATGTATACTCTATAATGTTGATGCTAAGTTTCCTGTCAATTGGATAAACAGTTTGTAACAAATTGTGTGTGTGTGTGTACAGCCACCTCCACTTCATCCCCTTCGCAATGGATTTTCATCCCCAGCTGGGGATAACAGAGCTGGTATAAAAATCCAACTGTAGTCTCCCTTGGAGCACCAGACAGTGGCATGAATAAAGAGATTAGAAATTGCCCGCTTAGAGGGTATAAACTATCTCTTTAAAGTTTAAAATTACCAGCTTTTAGTGGTTGGTGTCCAGTCGTCACTTTTTACAGTTTCTTCGTTTCACTTTTCCTTTTGTTCACTCATCCTGGTGCAAATATATATATATATATATATATATATATATATATATATATATATATATATATAAAATAAAGAGCTAATTATAACTTTTAAATGAATCTTAACCTCAAAAACACTATCAGGGGGTCCTCGAGTGGCTCACCTGGTAAAAGCGTGGTTGTGTGGTCATACAGCACAGGTTCGCGTCCTGGCTGTGCAAAGTTGTCGGTCTTCGCTGTGAATTCCAAAGGGAGCGTAACATTGGCTCTGGCACTCCCGTGGGTTAGGGAAGCAAAAACAAAAGGGTCTGTTTCTCCTCATTGCGCTACAGTGAACCCTGCTGGCCAGGCGCCCTGTGAGCTCAAAAGCGGACACCTGCAGGGCTGGCCTTTGTCCTCCAGAGGTCAGTAGCTCGCTGACATCCGCTCTCGAGTTCCTGGGTGTAAAAGAGGATAATAGTTTGGTTGTGGGATCGGAGGACGCCCACCTGAACCTTTGGATCTCCTGAGCTGTGTAAGGAATTGCTGCGATGAGGAGAAAAAATAATTGGACATTCCAAATTGGGGAGAAAATCGGGGGTAAAATAATTGGGCACACTAAATGTATATATACATAACTTCACGTCTGTCCCCAGGCAGGACGATTGAGATATTCGGTAAAGAAACAATGCTATAATTAATCCCTGTAATTACGCCAATTACAGATGTTTCTTTTGCTCCCTAAATTATATTGGGATGGTCAGTAAATCATTTGCTGACAATTGCATCATTCACAGAAGGTGTGCGGCAGGTGTGGGATTAATTGGGCCTATTTATATCCCCATCGCTCACAACTTCTTAATTTCATTTTCAGAAATTGTAAAACAGTTTGTGTTAACTCTATAGACACCAGCCCCCTATATACCAACTAAAGTCCATTTATATTAAATATTTAAGTACGAGCATCCCAGGGAGAAAACTAGAATAGCAAATGAGCAAGTGTGCTCAGGTCAGCGCTTTGTGGTAACTGCAGGTATTTGCATCACACTGCTGAATGACCAATAGCCACCCAGTACTGTACATTGCAAATGGGCTGTTTCATCTGAGCTCAACTGTGTTAACCCTGACCTAGTCGAGGTTAGTGAACCCTGTTGTTCTGATTATCAACATAATGTCAATAAATCTTACAACACTGCATCACACACTTAAAGCAGTTTTTGGCAAAAACACCCACCACCACTGTCAAGTGCATAGGAAAAACAACCATAGTTTAACTGCAGTGGAGAAGATTGGATTTAAATAATTGCAAAATAATGCATGTTTGTATATTGAAATAATGAACATGTTAATGATTATTAAAAATACCAATTGTAGTTGTTTTCAGACAAACATAAAACTGTAGGCCACTGTTTAGTGTCTGAAGGGGACACTGTATGCTAACCAAAGCCCATGGCAAGTATACAATATTTTTCTGTATGCATTATTTTCTGTTGAGCACTACTGACACCGTTGAAACGGTGAGTCTTAGGTCGCCTGCGGATACATTAGTCCAATCAATGCGGCTGAACCTGGTGTGTAATCCCAAGGTAACTGCTCACAGTTAACACGTTTTAATACGTTAATTCACGTTTTAAGTAATACAGTGTCCCCTTCAGACATGTTTAAGGAGAAATTCGGAAATAACATACAAACTATGCGCGAGTAAATACCATCCTAACTCCTAACATCCAAAAAAAAAAAAAATAACAATAATATATATATATATATATAATTGCATGCCCGGTATCTACGATATGGAGTCTTGCATGCCCCAGTAGCTGCAATATTGAGTCTTTCCATCCACCTCCGGTTGCTTCATTCCGGAGGTCCATGCAATTTATAAATATATATATATATATATATATATATATATATATATATATATATATATATATATATATATATTATATATATATATATATATTTGCATGCCCCGGTAGATAAATGCTTAGTTACGGCTCTGGGGAAAACCAAAGCCCATGGCCAGTATACAATATTTTTCTGTATGCATTATTTTCTGTTGAGCACTACTGACACCGTTGAAACGGTGAGTCTTAGGTCGCCTGCGGATACATTAGTCCATTCAATGCGTCTGAACCTGGTGTGTAATCCCAAGGTAACTGCTCACAGTTAACACGTTTTAATACGTTAATGCACGTTTTAAGTAATACAGTGTCCCCTTCAGACATGTCTAAGGAGAAATTCGGAAATAACATACAAAACTATGCGCGAGTAAAACTCCAAACATCCAAAAAAAAAAATAACATTAATATATATATATATATATATATATATATATATATATATATATATATATATATATATATATATATATATATATATATATATATAATTGCATGCCCGGTATCTACGATATGGAGTCTTGCATGCCCCGGTAGCTGCAATATTGAGTCTTTCCATCCACCTCCGGTTGCTTCATTCCGGAGGTCCATTATTATTATTATTATTTATTTCTTAGCAGACGCCCTTATCCAGGGCGACTTACAATCGTAAGCAAAAACATTTCAAGCGTTACAATACAAGTAATACAATAAGAGCAAGCAATACAATAACTTTTGTTCAAGTAAAGTACAAGTTTGACAAACCACAATTCAATAATACATCAGGTAATAGTGATAGTTACATCAGGATATGATTAAATAGTGATAGTTACATCAGGATGTGAGTAAATACAAAGTACTACAGGTTAAAAACTTGGCAGATTACAGTATTCAGAAGTACAGGATTAAATGCAGTAAAATAGGGGCTGATAAGAGCAAAATAAAGCACATTTACATGAAGGGTGATAGTGTCCCAGGATACAAACAGAGGAGTTCTACAGGTGCTCTTTGAAGAGGTGAGTCTTAAGGAGCCGCCGGAATCGTGGTCAGGGACTGGGCAGTCCTGACATCTGTAGGAAGGTCACTCCACCACTGCGGAGCAAGGGTGGAGAAGGAGCTGGCTTTGGAGGCAGGGGAGCGTAGCGGTGGTAGAGCTAGTCTTCTAGTGCAGGCGGAGCTGAGAGGTCGAGTGGGGGTGTAGGGAGAGATGAGGGTCTGGAGGTAGCTGGGTGCAGACTGGTCAAGGCATCTACTCACAGTTACCACGTTTTAATACGTTAATACACGTTTTAAGTAATACAGTGTCCCCTTCAGACATGTTAAAGGAGAAATTCGGAAATAACATACAAAACTATGCGCGAGTAAATACCATCCTAACTCTTAACATCCAAAAAAAAAAAAAAGAAAAAAAAATAACAATTATATATATCGCTACCTAGATTGTATTGAATTAACAAAACAAATAATAATAATTAACTGAGAGGTATTGGAAGAAAAAATACACCTATTTTGTTTATAACTTTTAGAATGTTTGTATGCTGTAGCTGCAATATTGAGTCTTTCCATCCACCTCCGGTTGCTTCATTCCGGAGGTCCATGCGGCACTGGGGAAAACCAAAGCCCATGGCCAGTATACAATATTTTTCTGTATGCATTATTTTCTGTTGAGCACTACTGACAACCGTTGAAACGGTGAGTCTTAGCTCGCCTGTGGATACATTAGTCCAATCAATGCGGTTGAATTTGGTGTGTAATCCCAAGGTAACTGCTCACAGTTAACACGTTTTAATACGTTAAATCACGTTTTAAGTAATACAGTGTCCCCTTCAGACATGTTAAAGGAGAAATTCGGAAATAACATACAAAACTATGCGCGAGTATACTGGCCATGGGCTTTGGTTTTGCCCAGCGCCGTAACTAAGCATTTAGGCTACCGGGGCATCAAAATATATATATATATATATATATATATATATCCAAATATATATATATATATATATATATATATATATATATATATATATATATATATATATATATAAATTGCATGGACCTCCGGAATGAAGCAACCGGAGGTGGATGGAAAGACTCAATCTTGCAGCTACAGGGGCATGCAAGACTCCATACCGTAGATACCGGGCATGCAATTATATATATATATATATATATATATATATATATATATATATATATATATATATATATATATTATATATATATATATATAATTGTTATTTTTTTTTTCTTTTTTTTTTTTGGATGTTACGATTTAGGATGGTATTTACTCGCGCATAGTTTTGTATGTTATTTCCGAATTTCTCCTTTAACATGTCTGAAGGGGACACTGTATTACATAAAACGTGAATTAACGTATTAAAACGTGTTAACTGTGAGCAGTTACCTTGGGATTACACACCAGGTTCAGCCGCATTGATTGGACTAATGTATCCGCAGGCGACCTAAGACTGACCGTTTCAACGGTGTCAGTAGTGCTCAACAGAAAATAATGCATACAGAAAAATATTGAATACTGGCCATGGGCTTTGGTTTTGCCCAGCGCCGTAACTACTAAGCATTTAGCTACCGGGGCATGCAAATATATATATATATATATATATATATATATATATATATATATATATATATATATATATATATATATAAATTGCATGGATCTCCGGAATGAAGCAACCGGAGGTGGATGGAAAGACTCAATATTGCAGCTACAGCATACAAACATTCTAAAAGTTATAAACAAAATAGGTGTATTTTTTCTTCCAATACCTCTCAGTTAATTATTATTATTTTGTTTTGTTAATTCAATACAATCTAGGTAGCTATATATATAATTGTTCTTTTTTTTTCTTTTTTTTTTTTTTGGATGTTAGGAGTTAGGATGGTATTTACTCGCGCATAGTTTTTGTATGTTATTTCCGAATTTCTCCTTTAACATGTCTGAAGGGGACACTGTATTACTTAAAACGTGAATTAACGTATTAAAACGTGTTAACTGTGAGCAGTTACTTTGGGATTACACACCAGGTTCAGACGCATTGATTGGACTAATGTATCCGCAGGCGACCTAAGACTGACCGTTTCAACGGTGTCAGTAGTGCTCAACAGAAAATAATGCATACAGAAAAATATTGAATACTGGCCATGGGCTTTGGTTTTGCCCAGCGCCGTAACTACTAAGCATTTAGCTACCGGGGCATGCAAATACATATATATATATATATATATATATATATATAATATATATATATAAATCTGTCTATTAAAACGTGTTAACTGTGAGCAGTTACCTTGGGATTACACACCAGGTTCAGACGCATTGATTGGGACTAATGTATCCGCAGGCGACCTAAGACTGTCCTATATATAAATTGCATGGACAGATGCCTTGACCAGTCTGCACCAGCTACCTCCAGACCCTCATCTCTCCCTACACCCCCACTTGACCTCTCCGCTCCGCCTGCACTAGAAGACTAGCTCTACCACCGCTACGCTCCCCTGCCTCCAAAGCCCCGCTCCTTCTCCACCCTTGCTCCGCAGTGTTGGAATGACCTTCCTACAGATGTCAGGACTGCCCAGTCCCTGACCACATTCCGGCGCCTCCTTAAGACTCACCTCTTCAAAGAGCACCTGTAGAACTCCTCTGTTTGTATCCTGGGACACTATCACCCTTCATGTAAATGTGCTTTATTTTGCTCTTATCAGCCCCTATTTTACTGCATTTAATCCTGTACTTCAGAATACTGTAATCTGCCAAGTTTTTAACCTGTAGTACTTTGTATTTACTCACATCCTGATGTAACTATCACTATTACCTGCTGTATTATTGAATTGTGGTTTGTCAAACTTGTACTTTACTTGAACAAAAGTTATTGTATTGCTTGCTCTTATTGTATTACTTGTATTGTAACGCTTGAAATGTTTTTGCTTACGATTGTAAGTCGCCCTGGATAAGGGCGTCTGCTAAGAAATAAATAATAATAATAATAATGGACCTCCGGCACCGGCGTAGATTTAGCTAGGGATGGTAGGGACATGTCCCTACCAATGTCAAGGGACCGTTGAATTGTCCCTACCAATAATTTTGATAAATCTTAAACGTCTTTTGTCAAGTCATTTTATCTGCTCCACAAAGGGTTAACTCTCTCAAGCCCCCCGCCCCTCCCCCTCGTTAGTCCTCCCTCCTCCAAAAAAAACAAAACAAAAAAAAAACGCTAATTTGATTGACTTTGGCCCTTCCATACTGCATCACTGTAACACGGACTCAGTGCGTGGCTGACGTCAGGGACCAGCAGAGTGTGTTGTTTTCATTGAAGTGCGAAAGTGCACAAGGACTCGGGAGTGAAAGGTAAATCTCCGGGTTTAAAATAATAAAAAAAAATTCTAGTCATTCTTAACGGTGTACATTGTGCCACAATTTTCACATTTATTTTAAAAAATAAGAATAAATATAATCAGTTTAATTCGATGTTTGTGTTTGTTGGTTAATGCGTTGTCATATTATTTCAATCCTCCTTCCTCCCTTTGTAACTAACTTACTCCTTGCTTGATATTTTTGTATCGTGTGTGTAAAAAGCGAACACGAACATATGTATTTGATTGAATGGACAGTGTGACTATCCAGGCGGCTAAATAAATGCACTATATTATATAGGCAGTAATAAAAAATATATAAAAAGTCAAATTAATGGTGGGGGGGGGGGACGACAGATATACAAATAAATGTCAGTGCGGCGTGAGTAAAAAAAGGTTGAGAACCGCTGGTTTAGGCTGGACTCTGGAAAGACGCTCATCTGAAGTTGGCCGCTTGCCGGTCAGGCTGATGAGTGTGAGCCACTGACTGAATGAAAGCCAGGTGCCGCGGCTGAAGGTATTGTCAGCTCGTCAGCAACATAGTTTGAAAGAATAAAGCTACCTACCTACCTACCTATTACGTTAGCGACCCATTGCTAGCTGCTAACCCAACGTCCTTGGTGGCTAGCTAGCTTGTTTCACAGCTAAATCATTATGTGTGTGTGTGTGTGTGTGTGTGTGTGTGAGAGAGAGAGAGAGAAAGAGGAGAGAGAGAGAGAGGAGAGAGAGAGAGAGAGAGAGAGAGAGAGAGAGAGAGAGACTTTAACTTTTAAGATCCTTTATTTAACATTCCAAATAAAATCCATTAAAACTCAATAAAGGTAAAACATAACAAAATTAAGATTTAGCAATATTAAAAAATCCTAAAATACATCATGTTCTCCTTAAAATAGATTTTACCAAAATAAAAGGATCATAAAAAATCAATTAAAAAAACACAGTGTTTTCTTTCTGTTAAAAACAGATTAAAGCCAAAATTAATAAAAACACTGTAAAACAATAAAAAATAAAATTAAAACTAGAACAAAAACTGGAGCTCCCCTCCTCACTCACAGCACACAAGGCGTCTCCCACACACCACCTCTCCTGGAAGTCCTCCGGGTTATTATTTAGTTTAAAAAATTCAAAATCCACTCTTATCCGGCTGACCACCAAAACCCTGAACTGCAACACAACATCAGTCAGCCCGGCGCCAGAGATACTGTTCTTTCTGGATTTTAAAATGGCCAATTTTGCCTGACCCATTATAAAATTAATTAAAACACACCTGTTTTCTCTTTTTAAAACTGTAGGGAACCCCAAAGATAAAAAGCTCTTTTGTGAACTCCTCGCCTAGGCCCTGCAGGAGCTCCTGTAGGAGATGGAAGAGTGGTCCTAGCCTGACACACTCACTATACATGTGAAACACTGTTTCCTCTGCAGAGCAGAAACAGCACTCTGAGCTAATGCTAGCATCAACTCTGTGGAGAAACCTGCCGGTGGACACAATACAGTGCAGGATCCTCCACTGCAGGTCCCCCGCTCTCTTGGTGAGGGGCAGTTTATACAGCACCCTCCATTCTGGCCTGCACCCCTCTTTTACCTCCAGACATGCCCTCCATCTTGAATCCACCAACCCCCTCAACTGGTGGGAATGTGATGCCTTCACACAAATTTGGTAGATCTTCTTACTCTCTGCTGTATGAAGAGTTAGATCTTTAACTGTGTCTAGGTTTAATAACATTCCCTCGTTTCCTACACCCTCCTCTCCTTCACCTACTGCTGGACACACTAGCAGTCCTGGAAAGATGAAGTCTTGTCTCTGCCCTGTGCCGCTGGACATCTCCTCTCTCACAGCCTCCCTGAGCTCGGGGGAAAGACAACTTCTCAGTTCACTGACCATTTTCTCTGCCAGTCTCTCAGAGTGCCAGCCCAGCCGCCCAGCCAGCTGTGTAGCAGTCAGCCAGCAGGAGAGCTCAAAGTTGATAAGATGTCTCAGCCTGGTCACTCCTGCCCTCACAAAGCTGGCACAGAGCGTCATTGACTGAAAGAACCGTACAGGGAAGAGCGGATTGAAAAATAGGGGCTCCTCCAACAGGACCCTGCCTGTCAGGGACCCCTCAACTCTCGCCACCCTCACTGCCCTCCAGGCATCTAAAACACTCAAGTAAAAAGAAGAGAGACCTACTTTAGCTAGTCTGGCACTCTCAATTAAAAACAGGTGTTTGTCTATCCCCAGCCCCCCTACTCTGCTGAGGAAAAAACAAGCTAGCCTCTTCCAATGAGCCTCCTCCCCAGCGTACAGGAGCCTCTGAACCGCCTGCAGTCTGAAGGCTGCCACCCTGCTGGCAATGCAGACCAACCCCTGCCCCCCTTCATCAGTGGGGAGATACAGGACCGCTGGCCTCAGCCAATGTCTCCCGCTCCAGAAAAACTCCAGCAGTATTCTTTGGATCTCCTGCACCATGCCCCGGGGAGGGTTCAGACACACCAGCCTGTGCCACAGCATGGAGGCCACCAGATTATTAATCACTAGGACCCTTCCCCTAAAGGACAGCTGGGCCAGCAGTCCCCTCCATCTCTGCAGCCGCCCCCTCACCCTGTCCACTAGGCCCTCCCAATTTTTCTTCATGTATATCTTCACTCCAAAAAACACCCCCAGCACTTTTATACCTGTCCTGTCCCATCTCAGCGCCTCAGGCAGGACAGGGGGGGTGCAATCATGCCAACTGCCTGACAGGAAGGTGTCACACTTTGCCCAGTTAACTCTTGCTGTAGAGGCTCCTTGGAATGTGTGCAGGCTCTGCTGTAGTGCCTTGATGTCTCCGTCACTGCACATAAACACGTTCACATCGTCTGCATAAGCGGACACCTTCACTGCGACAGAGGAGGGTGAGGAGGGCACTGCCCAGCCAACCAGCCGGCCCCTCAGCAGGTGCAGCAGGGGCTCTATGGCCAGTGAATAAAGCATTCCAGACAGGGAGCAGCCCTGCCTAATACCCCTGCACACTGGGAAGGGCTGACTCAGCCCATTGTTAATCTTTAAAATGCTAAAAACATTCCAATATAAAAGCTGGATATAAGAAATAAAAACAGGGCCAAACCCGAAGGCTTCCAGGGTTTTAAAAAGGTATGTGTGGTCGACCCTGTCAAACGCTTTCTCCTGATCTAAAGAAACCAGCCCAACATTCAAATCACATGTCTTAGCCATTGATAAAAAGTCTCGAATTAAAAACAAATTATCAAAAATGGAACGTCCCGGTATGCAGTAAGTTTGGTCCGTGTGTATTACAGCTCCTATACACATTTTTAGTCTATTGGCCAGACATTTTGAAATAATTTTAAAATCAGAACATAAAAGCGAAACAGGTCTCCAGTTTTTGAGTAAACACAGGTCTCCTTTCTTGGGCAGTAGTGTGATTACTGCCCGCCTGCAGCTGAGGGGCAGTTCTTTATCTCGGAGGCTCTCTCCCAGCACCTGCAAAAAGTCCTCACCAATCACAGTCCAGAAACTTTTAAAAAATTCAGTGGGCAGTCCATCAATGCCAGGAGCTTTTCCATTTGAAAGCTGTGTAACAGCAGTGGTCAGCTCCTGGTATGTTAGTGGCTTGTCTAATTGGTTCTGTTCTTCCTCGCTCAGGGTGGGCAAATCCTGGAGCAGCAGGTCTGTATCCTTCTGCTCACAAGGCTCTTTGCTGTATAGTTCAGAATAGAATTTTACTGCCTCCCTGCTGATCTCCTCCCGGCTGTACAGCTCCCTGCCGCAAGGCGTCCGGACGCAGTGCATCTTCCGGCTGTCTGCTCTCCTCCTCTCCAAGCCAAAAAAGAAACTGGAGGGGGTGTCCATGTCTTTAAGCCCCATGAAGCGAGAGCGCACCAGCGCCCCTTCACTCTTTCCTTCAGCAGGCTGCACAGCATGTGTTTCTGCTCCCTCAGCGTTTGCAGGGTCTGCTCCTGGTGATCTGTGTCCAGGCTGCTCTCTAACTGGAGAATTTTCAACTCCAGCTCTCTCACTGCTGCGTTCAGTGACCCGGTTGAATTGAGTGTGTACTGCTGGCAAAAGATTTTAATCTGCGTTTTGCCAATGTCCCACCACTGCCTAATATTTTTATAATTTGTTTTTTCTTTTTTCCAAATGTTCCAAAAATCATTAAATTGTTTTACAAAAAGTGTGTCCTGTAATAGCTTTAAATTAAAATGCCAGTAGGAGGTGCTGTGAGAGTCAGTGGTGAGTATTACTGTAACTAACAGGCAGTGGTGGTCAGAGAGGCTACTGGGGATGATATTGGCTTTAATGAATTTATTCAAATGAGTGTGTGTTGTGTAGAAGCGGTCTAACCTGGCTCTATATATTTGTTGTGCGCGACAATGAGACCAGGTGTACTGTCTTGCATTGGGGTGCAGACACCTCCAGACATCAACCAGGCCACTGAACTGAAAAACTGCAGCTAATTCACTTGAGGATTGGGGATTGGGTTCCTCATTATTTCTATCCATTGTAAAATCAATAGTGCAGTTAAAATCTCCTCCCACCACCACCACATCATCATTATCAATATTTAAAAGAGCTTGCTTTAATTTATTAAAAATTAAAATGCGTTCCCTCCTTTATTTGGTGCATAAATATTAATAAAAACAAATACAGTACCACCCAACCTTGCTCTCACTTTTAATAACCTCCCCTTTTCAATTTCTTCAATATCTAAAATTGTTGCTCCTAGGCTGGGCTTAAATAAAATTGCCACTCCTGCACTGGTGCTTGAGCCGTGGCTCAGCACACACGGCCCCCTCCACTCTGCCAGCCACGCCGCCTCATTCTCCCTGTCTGAGTGCGTCTCCTGCAGCAGAGCGACCCCCGCCCGCTTCTGCTCTAAAAACTCACACAGCTGCGCTCTTTTAAAAGACTGTCTGCAGCCATTCACGTTAAAAGAAATAAAAACGCACTTTTCCATAAAAACTGACAGAGTAAAACAAGCAACAATAAAAAAATTCTTAAAAGAAGTATCCATTTTTAAAATTATTGTTTGGCAACATTAGCGATCTTTTTCTTAATTATTTGAACATATTTTTTAAGACGGTACCTTTTTTGCTGGTCGAACTCCTCTAATGTTGCCTTTCGTGTGACGATGTGTGCTGAGTGGAGGAATAATCGCAGATCTGGGAAGAAGTTTTCAATTTCAACCCCCCTTTTCCCTTTTGTACTCTCCCCTTTTCCCTTTTGTACTCTCCATAAACTGTTTAAATTCATCTAGGGTATAGATTTTTTTCCCCCTGTTAACGGGTTGGCTATCGGGGATGTCAGAGATAAGCGAGGAGTCAGAGAGCTCGCCCTCCATTTCCTCTGCTCCGTCCTCGCTGTCTGCTCCGCCGTCCACGGCTGCCAGCTCCCCCGCGCCGCTCTCCTCTCCTCCTCCCAGCACAGCCACAGCCGTCACCGCTGCCTCTGCCTCCGCTTGCTGGGTTCAGAGAGAGAAGAGCGCTGCACCGCGCCGGGTTGTAAGCCCGTCGCCGTGCCGCTCCCCTCTCCCTCCATATCAGGAGGGACAGACCCCCCTGCCTGAGACTGCAGGCTCCCCTCCAGCACAGGCTCGGGGCTCTGCTCCGTCCCCCGCTCGCTGTTAGGCAGATCTGCAACTTCTTTGTTTTTTTGTTTTTTAAGTCTTTTTTTAGCTACCATCACAAAACCCTCATCATTTTCGGTAGTTTTATTTTGTGCCGGGACCGTGGCTGAGTCTCTTCAGCCTCGGCTGTGGTGTGGGCGGCTTCATCCCGATCGGCGGCTCTCTGGTCTCTGCAGACTCCGGCTGGCGCTGCGATGGGGGAGCAGCCTCATCCTCCCGCTCACCCCCAACATCCCCAGCCTCCTCCCTGCCATCAGTACCCTGCTCCTGCCTTTCCTCATTTTTGTTTTTTCTCGGGCAGGCTCTCCTCTGGTGTCCCTGTTCCCCACAGTTAAAACACCGCATTGTATCCGAGCTGACAAACACTACGCAGCCCGTCCCTTCCACACTGAAGCTCCAAGCAACATCAATCACATCCCCCGGGTTATTCAGCAGCAAAAACGCCTGTCTCCGAAAAGACAGGACGTGCTTAACACTTGTATTTCTGCACCCTAATGGTATATTTTTAATTGGGGGACACCAGTTTGCCATATCGGGCAAGTTCATTTGCCAAGGTCTCGTTTTTTAAAAACGGCGGCACATTAGACATGATTACCTTGGTAACAGGGGTTACTAAGGGGGATACTTGAATAAAATCTCCTTTCACTGAAAAACCTTCCTCCACTAGCTGATTGACCAGCGATACCTCTTTTAAAAACACGACAAACCTTTTATTCATCCGGGATGCCGATATTATATTGTCACACCCGACCACCTCTCCCACTGCCAGCAGGCACTCCTCCACCGACACGCCGGCATCGGGCAAGCAGCTGACCCCGTGTCGGCGGCTGAGAGCCCCCAGCCCTCCAGAGTGAGATCCCATAACGGGACCTACACACACACACACACACACTACTCTATACACGGGAAAGTACAAACAAAGCAACGAAACAAAGATATATAAACGAACTAAACAATTAACAATTAAATATATAAATTTGCAAAAAATATAGTAGCGAAAACACTCTCCTACCGCACCAGCGTTCAAACGCTACCGCCTCTCCGCAAGCTCCTCCACAATCCCACAATCCTCAGCGCGAGAGAGAGAGAGAGAGAGAGAGAGAGAGAGAGAGAGAGAGAGAGAGAGAGAGAGAGTGCGTGAGCATGTTTTGATATCGTCATTCAACTAACGTTAGCTAATCACTTCAATTTGGCTTTAGGTGACTAAAGCATAATAGCAACCAAAAAAATAAAGATGGACATAAGGAAGTTTTTTTTTACAAAAAGTCAAAGTGTAAGTAGGAAGATGTTATTAAAGTAATAAACACAATTGATAATGATTCTCATAGCAAATGAAAAAATAATTTACTAATGAAGTTAGCAGAGTCATACTTTCTCTCTAAACAGCATGCATCAATTTATCATTTTATCAGGCGAGTGAAGCAGTGCAGCCTGGTAAAAGCAGTACAGAGGCAGGTGGAGCAACAGGGTCGCAGGTGGGGTCTGTAATGGCTTAGTGATTATAACAGTGAAAGTGTTAGACTCAGTTTTGAGATATATTATTGTTTGAGGCACATTGTGATATAATAGTAGGCTAATGCTGTATAGTAATACTCAGCAAATAAAGTTAGCATAGCCATATATTTTCTCTCTATATGGCATGCATCAATTTATTATTTTATCAGGTGAATGAAGCAATGCACCCAGGTACGAGCAGCAGCACAGACACAGGAGTGGCAGGCAGAGCACGTGAGCGTGCATGTGCTCATGCTTGTAGCGCCAGGGGTATTGGTAGCTTACAGTAAGGCTGGGATAGGTTATAATTCAGGTTATTAGTAATTCTACAGCAGGGATGTCAAACCAGCTTCCAGGAGGGACACTTTATCATAGTGTTTTAAGTGTATACCAGCCAACTTCATGTCAATCAAACTGTCCTCGAATCATGTCCAGCATTCATTTCAAGCCACCAGAAGTTACCATTTAATAGCTGTCTACTAAAAAAATTTCTTCCCGGGGGGGCATGCCCCCGAACCCCACTAGCGACCGTGACTCCGCCCCCCTACAAAATTGTGTCCCCACCAATGTTCAAACCAAACCTACGCCCTTGTATATATATATATATATATATATATATATATATATATATATATATATATATATATATATATATATATATATATATATATATATATATATATATATATATATATGCCCCGGTAGCTAAAAGCTTAGTTACGGCTCTGGGCAAAACCAAAGCCCTTGGCCAGAATACAATATTTTTCTCTATGCATTCTTTTCTGTTGAGCACTCCTGACACCGTTGAAACGGTGAGTCTCAGGTCGCCTGCGGATACATAAGTCCAATCATTGCGTCTGAACCTGGTGTGTAATCCCAGGTAACTGCTCACTTTTAACACGGTTTAAGACGTTAATTCACGTTTTAAGTAATACATTGTCCCCTTCAGACATGTTAAAGGAGAGATTCGGAAATAACATTCAAACCTATGCGCGAGTAAATACCATCCTAACTCCTAAATCCCAAAAAAAAAAAGAAAAAAGAAAAAAAAAATATTTAATTAATATATATATATATTAATAATATATATATAATAATAATATTATTATTATAATAATATATATATATATATATATATATATATATATATATATATATATATATATAAATAATTAAAATATATATATATATAATTGCATGCCCCGGTAGCTCCGATATGGAGTCTTGCATGCCCCGCTAGCTACGACATGGAGTCTTTCCATCCACCTCCGGTTCCTTCATCCCAGAGGTGCATGCAATATATATATGCAAATGCCGTAACTAAGCATTTGCATGCCCCGGTAGCTAAATGCTTAGTTACGGCTCTGGGCAAAACCAAAGCCCATGGCCAGTATACAATATTTTTCTCTATGCATTCTTTTCTGTTGAGCACTCCTGACACCGTTGAAACGGTGAGTCTCAGGTCGCCTGCGGATACATAAGTCCAATCATTGCGTCTGAACCTGGTGTGTAATCCCAAGGTAACTGCTCACTTTTAACACGATTTAAGACGTTAATTCACGTTTTAAGTAATACAGTGTCCCCTTCAGACATGTTAAAGGAGAGATTCGGGAATAACATTCAAACCTATGCGCGATTAAATACCTTCCTAACTCCTAACATCCAAAAAAAAAAGAAAAAAGAACAAAATATCAATAATTAATATATATATATATATATATATATATATATATATATATAATATATATATATATATATATATATATATATATATAATTGCATGCCCCGGTAGCTCCGATATGGAGTCTTGCATGCCCCGCTAGCTACGATATGGAGTCTTTCCATCAACCTCCGGTTGCTTCATTCCGGAGGTGCATGCAATATATCTATATATATCTATCTATATATATATATATATATATATATATATATATATATATATATATATGAGTCTCAGGTATATATATATACGGCTCTGGGCAAAACCAACGCCCTTGGCCAGTATACAATATTTTTCTCTATGCATTCTTTTCTGTTGAGCACTCCTGACACCGTTGAAACGGTGAGTCTCAGGTCGCCTGCGGATACATAAGTCCAATCATTGCGTCTGAACCTGGTGTGTAATTCCAAGGTAACTGCTCACTTTTAACACGATTTAAGACGTTAATCCACGTTTTAAGTAATACAGTGTCCCCTTCAACCATGTTAAAGGAGAGATTCGGAAATAACATTCAAACCTATGCGCGAGTAAATACCATCCTAACTCCTAACATCCAAAAAAAAAGAAAAAAGAAAAAAACTAACAATAAATATATATATATATATATATATATATATATATATATATATATATATATATATATATATATATATATATATATATATATATATATATATATATAATTGCATGCCCCGGTAGCTCCGATATAGAGTCTTTCATGCCCCGCTAGCTACGATATGGAGTCTTTCCATCCACCTCCGGTTGCTTCATTCCGGAGGTGCATGCAATATATATATATATATATATATATATATATATATATATATATATATATATATATATATATATATATATATATATATATATATATATATATTTGCATACCCCGGTAGCTAAAAGCTTAGTTACGGCTCTGGGCAAAACCAACGCCCTTGGCCAGTATACAATATTTTTCTCTATGCATTCTTTTCTGTTGAGCACTCCTGACACCGTTGAAACGGTGAGTCTCAGGTCGCCTGCGGATACATAAGTCCAATCATTGCGTCTGAACCTGGTGTGCAATCCCAAGGTAACTGCTCACTTTTAACACGATTTAAGACGTTAATTCACGTTTTAAGTAATACAGTGTCCCCTTCAGACATGTTAAAGGAGAGATTCGGAAATAACATTCAAACCTATGCGCGAGTAAATACCATCCTAACTCCTAACATCCAAAAAAAAAAGAAAAAAGAAAAAAAATAACAATAATTAATATATATATATATATATATATATATATATATATATATATATATATATATATATATATATATATATATATATATATATATATATATATATATTTGCATGCCCCGGTAGCTAAAAGCTTAGTTACGGCTCTGGGCAAAACCAACGCCCTTGGCCAGTATACGACTATGCATTCGTATCTAGGTGTATATGGTAGCTAGCGTTGTGTTGGAGCAGCAGGACAAGCTCGCCATCCCGCCCGCTGCTTTCCTGCTCACCAAAACACAACGCACCCAGGGGAGAGATACCATGGTAAATAGGTAACCTATTTACCATGGTATCCCTCCCCTGCGGCGGCTGCTCTTGATCTCCGGCTGCTCTTGATCTCCGTGAACGCACCCGCTGTCACATTGAAGCGCTTGAAAACACAGCACAACATTCCCTAATAACACTTGCAATGCATTATGACTTCAAAGGTATGACTTTAAGTCTATGACATTATTATTTATTGATTTTATTTTGTTTTATTTCTTTGCTCACCAACTGCCACGACAACACACTCGTTTTTTTTTTTTTTATGCAGTACTCCTGACGAACTTCACCCATTGACCGCATCGTACGGGCTCTTAAGGTAGCTTGTGTTGGAGCAGCAGGACAAGCTCGCCATCCCGCCCGCTGCTTTCCTGCTCACCAAAACACAACGCACCCAGGGGAGAGATACCATGGTAAATAGGTAACCTATTTACCATGGTATCCCTCCCCTGCGGCGGCTGCTCTTCATCTCCGGCTGCTCTTGATCTCCGTGAACGCACCCGCTGTCACATTGAAGCGCTTGAAAACACAGCACAACATTCCCTAATAACACTTTCAATGCATTATGACTTCAAAGGTATGACTTTAAGTCTATGACATTATTATTTATTGATTTTATTTTGTTTTATTTCTTTGATCACCAACTGCCACGACAACACACTCGTTTTTTTTTTTATGCAGTACTCCTGACGAACTTCACCCATTGACCGCATCGTACCGGCTCTTAAAGTAGCTTGTGTTGGAGCAGCAGGACAAGCTCGCCATCCCGCCCGCTTCTTTCCTGCTCACCAAAACACAACGCACCCAGGGGAGAGATACCATGGTAAATAGGTAACCTATTTACCATGGTATCCCTCCCCTGCGGCGGCTGCTCTTGATCTCCGGCTGCTCTTGATCTCCGTGAACGCACCCGCTGTCACATTGAAGCGCTTGAAAACACAGCACAACATTCCCTAATAACACTTGCAATGCATTATGACTTCAAAGGTATGACTTTAAGTCTATGACATTATTATTTATTGATTTTATTTTGTTTTATTTCTTTGCTCACCAACTGCCACGACAACACACTCGTTTTTTTTTTTTTTATGCAGTACTCCTGACGAACTTCACCCATTGACCGCATCGTACGGGCTCTTAAGGTAGCTTGTGTTGGAGCAGCAGGACAAGCTCGCCATCCCGCCCGCTGCTTTCCTGCTCACCAAAACACAACGCACCCAGGGGAGAGATACCATGGTAAATAGGTAACCTATTTACCATGGTATCCCTCCCCTGCGGCGGCTGCTCTTGATCTCCGTAAACGCACCCGCTGTCACATTGAAGCGCTTGAAAACACAGCACAACATTCCCTAAAAACACTTGCAATGCATTATGACTTCAAAGGTATGACTTTAAGTCTATGACATTATTATTTATTGATTTTATTTTGTTTTATTTCTTTGATCACCAACTGCCACGACAACACACTCGTTTTTTTTTTTTATGCAGTACTCCTGACGAACTTCACCCATTGACCGCATCGTACCGGCTCTTAAGGTAGCTTGTGTTGGAGCAGCAGGACAAGCTCGCCATCCCGCCCGCTGCTTTCCTGCTCACCAAAACACAACGCACCCAGGGGAGAGATACCATGGTAAATAGGTAACCTATTTACCATGGTATCCCTCCCCTGCGGCGGCTGCTCTTCATCTCCGGCTGCTCTTGATCTCCGTGAACGAACCCGCTGTCACATTGAAGTGCTTGAAAACACAGCACAACATTCCCTAATAACACTTGCAATGCATTATGACTTCAAAGGTATGACTTTAAGTCTATGACATTATTATTTATTGATTTTATTTTGTTTTATTTCTTTGATCACCAACTGCCACCACAACACACTCGTTTTTTTTTTTATGCAGTACTCCTGACGAACTTCACCCATTGACCGCATCGTACCGGCTCTTAAGGTAGCTTGTGTTGGAGCAGCAGGACAAGATCGCCATCCCGCCCGCTGCTTTCCTGCTCACCAAAACACAACGCACCCAGGGGAGAGATACCATGGTAAATAGGTAACCTATTTACCATGGTATCCCTCCCCTGCGGCGGCTGCTCTTCATCTCCGGCTGCTCTTGATCTCCGTGAACGCACCCGCTGTCACATTGAAGCGCTTGAAAAACACAGCACAACATTCCCTAATAACACTTGCAATGCATTAAGACTTCAAAGGTATGACTTTAAGTCTATGACATTATTATTTATTGATTTTATTTTGTTTTATTTCTTTGCTCACCAACTGCCACGACAACACACTCGTTTTTTTTTTTATGCAGTACTCCTGACGAACTTCACCCATTGACCGCATCGTACGGGCTCTTAAAGTAGCTTGTGTTGGAGCAGCAGGACAAGCTCGCCATCCCGCCCGCTGCTTTCCTGCTCACCAAAACACAACGCACCCAGGGGAGAGATACCATGGTAAATAGGTAACCTATTTACCATGGTATCCCTCCCCTGCGGCGGCTGCTCTTGATCTCCGGCTGCTCTTGATCTCCGTGAACGCACCCGCTGTCACATTGAAGCGCTTGAAAACACAGCACAACATTCCCTAATAACACTTGCAATGCATTATGACTTCAAAGGTATGACTTTAAGTCTATGACATTATTATTTATTGATTTTATTTTGTTTTATTTCTTTGATCACCAACTGCCACGACAACACACTCGTTTTTTTTTTATGCAGTACTCCTGACGAACTTCACCCATTGCCCGCATCGTACCGGCTCTTAAGGTAGCTTGTTTTGGAGCAGCAGGACAAGCTCGCCATCCCGCCCGCTGCTTTCCTGCTCACCAAAACACAACGCACCCAGGGGAGAGATACCATGGTAAATAGGTAACCTATTTACCATGGTATCCCTCCCCTGCGGCGGCTGCTCTTGATCTCCGGCTGCTCTTGATCTCCGTGAACGCACCCGCTGTCACATTGAAGCGCTTGAAAACACAGCACAACATTCCCTAATAACACTTGCAATGCATTATGACTTCAAAGGTATGACTTTAAGTCTATGACATTATTATTTATTGATTTTATTTTGTTTGATGTTGAGCAACCCTGGTCTGAGAGGTACAGGATCTTGGCTTTGCATTCCACCAGTGCTCTCAGTTACATTCATGAATTCATTATTTGCTAAACTGCACAGATAAAGAATAGTTTAAATGATTTAAAGGTACCTAAAAAAAAACACACACACGACTGTAGCTCTCCAGGACCAGGACTGACCACCACTGATACAAACGTTATTGTGGATTGGAGCAAAAAAATGTTAAGAACAGTATCAACAAAGTTTCTAAAAATCTGTTCATGCAGGTTTTTCGCATTGGTTTTTATGCCCCTGTGAGAGTTAAATACCAGCTATCTTCCCCATGAAATATTATGCTCCAAGTGTATGAAATGAAGTTGCATCATTTTCTGTTTAATAGTTATTTATAGATCATATTCTGAGATAGGTCAAAACAATTTGATGTACAATAAATATTTCTTATACATTACCATTTCCCTGTGTCTTATCTGAAGCATCTTCAATGTAGGACATCACAGTAGTTAGAAGATGCCCACTAGAAAGTCTGAAAATAGCATCTACCATTCTGGATAGGCCACTCATTAGGTTCCGTTCCAAGTTTACTCCAAAACGTAGTTCTACTTCGTGCAACAGCTAAAATACAGATGCTAAAGTTATTATTATATTTATTTATTTATCATATGCCTTTATCCAAGGCGATATACACAGCTGTAAAAAAGAGTTGAATACTTACAAATAATGTAGTAGTTAAAAAAATCAATAAATAAAACCAAAATCAAAACTAACCTGAATGCGAGCAGAAAGAAGTTGCATGGAAAAACCAGGAGCAGTGGAGTTTTGTAAAAGCTGGAGCAGGTGGATTGCTGATGCAGAAAGGTCACCTAGGAGGACTAATTAAAGTGATTATACATGCTTATAACTAAAAATATTAATTTCTCATCAATCACCATAGTAGAATAAAAACCTAGTACCTACCAGTTTAGGATGCTTTAGGAATGGAAACAGACCAAGGACTTCTTCAGTGGACTTCTTCTCCATCATTCTTTCCCGAGTGTGTACAGTTCTATTCATGCTGTCACATATGGCTTCAATGTTCGGCCCTCAATTTCGTTATTTCTTTTCTTATGGAGTCCAAGTGTTTGGCAATACTATGCTCGTCTTCTCCTGGGAACTCCTCACTTTGCATCTGCAATATGTATCATAACGTTAAGTAATTCAATACTTATGATCAGGCATTTACTGCATGTATTCTCTGTGCTTTTCTTTACTCTGGAAAAATGCTAAAGATCAAGTACTCTCCATGAAAGCCAATTAGCTAATAAACTACACAATCGCATGTATGTACATATATAAAGTATGTAATTCTATTTCAATCTATTTCTGTCAATGCAGATCCAAGAGTTAGGCTTACAGATTCTCTTCTCTTTTTCATGAGCGGTTGCTGTTGCTCTGGTGCACGCTTCCTTCCTCGACCCACAGCACCAAACTTTTTTTTCATGTCTTCTACAGTCTCCACTGAAATAAGTGTCTTTCTCTCTTTTTTGAATTTATTTCTCAGTATTTCAAGTAGAGTAGCCTGAAACAATGATAGAAAGTTAAACCTATGTCCATTATCTGGCTATAAAAAATACATATCAACTAGTAAAAATATATTTAACGCTGCATAATTTTGACAAATTAATGTTTATTCGACTATTTCTTTTATGAATATAACTACCAAATGTATACTCACATATCCAGTTTGGCTGTCATCCCTTAGAAAGCGTATATTTGCTGAGGTCATCAAACAGAGTCTGTATTAGAGCTGCACGAAGGGCAGATTTGTCTTTTGATTTGAAACCAATGTCCTTTCTATCAAGGGCCATCTGTACAACTGGAGGAAATATAGGCAATGTATAACATGCGGTCCAAACATGAACACTTGTTGAGGTTTGTGGCACTTCTCTGCATTCTACTGGTAGCACCTTCTCTGAAACAATATGCTCATTTGCTTTTGTTCTATGAAAATACAAAAAACAACAAAAAAAACAATATTTCATAATTTTAATCACCTGAAAATATCTAAAGACTTGATATTTAAACAGAGCCTTATAATATAACAGCCATATTAATTTTCTACACAGAAGTTTAAAACCATACATTCCCAGTCCTGATTTTCAGGAATTAAACTAGTGAAAATACCTCTCTCTCTCTCTCTCTCTCTCTCTCTCTCTCTCTCTCTCTCTCTCTCTCTCTCTCTCTCTCTCTCTCTGTGTGTTTCCATAAAGAAATGTACTCCCATAATATACATCTTTCTTACAATACAACATTACAATACAAAAAGCGTACTGGTAGTAGTAATTTATACTTTTCAAAGTGATTCCTGTATAGTATGTGGTATTTAAATGTAAATACTAAAACACAACAATAGACTAACTTAATGTATAATATATTTGTCATTACATACCTTTAAGGTTCTCGAGAGCATTTAAAAATTTGACTTGGTCCTTCATAGTTCGGAAGATCTTTCCAATCATATGTTCTGTCAGACCTAAAAGAGTCTCACCATCTATTTCTTCACCTAATGAACAAAAAAACATAAAATTAATCAGAAAAATAAGCACCAATGTTAACCTGCCATTGTAATTAATATCACAGTTTTAAATGCAAGCAGTACCTTATACACAGTATGATGAGGTGCAATATATAAACATCCATCACTGTCTTCATAAGCATCTAGTGCATGGTAGTCAACTTCATTGCCAGGTGTTAATGTACACCACTCATGCAAAGCCTCTATTTTGAAGGCATGAAGGTGAGAATTAAATTCCAGAGCAAAATACAGTTTCCCACACAAAATCCATGTACACCTAAACTGAATGATATGCAAGATTTTGAAAAAAATGGGTAAATCCTCATGGACTACATCGACAATGAAGTAGATCCTTGACTTCGTATTTCACGTGATCCACAGTTAGTTTCTTTACTTTCAGTATGGTTTCATCAGCTTCAAGTTCACTGGCTTGAATATTGCATTTTTCAAGAATAATGTCTTTCAAAGATGTAGATGATAGCTGAACAACACAAGACCCTTCTTGCTCATATGACTGATGCAAAGCATCTGCACAACAAAAATCCCAACACTGTCTTTGTTGATGTCTTTTTGCTAAAGTAAAGCAGATGTTCCGGAAGTTCCACACATTTCTTGCAAGCCGCTTAAAGTACTGGTGCTTTCCTTCAAAACGTAAGCACCAAAGTGATCAAAGTGGTCCAAATTCAGCTAGCAATCTGGGGTAGTGTACCAAGTAATGCAATTTTGGTATAAAATTACCAGGATACAGTCTATTAATTCGCTGAGAAATTCTCCAATTAAATCTGCAAATGTGAAAGTGACGACTTTTTCACAACAGGAGACATTACAAAGTCTACTATTTCACGCACCGGCGTAGATTTAGCTAGGGACGGTAGGGACATGTCCCTACCAATGTCAAGGGACCGTTGAATTGTCCCTACCAATAATTTTGATAAATCTTAAACGTCTTTTGTCAAGTCATTTTATCTGCTCCACAAAGGGTTAACTCTCTCAAGCCCCCCGCCCCTCCCCCTCGTTAGTCCTCCCTCCTCCAAAAAAAACAAAACAAAAAAAAACGCTAATTTGATTGGCTTTGGCCCTTCCATACTGCATCAATGTAACATGGACTCAGTGCGTGGCTGACGTCAGGGACCAGCAGAGTGTGTTGTTTTCATTGAAGTGCGAAAGTGCACAAGGACTCGGGAGTGAAAGGTAAATCTCCGGGTTTAAAATAAAAAAAAAAATTCTAGTCATTCTTAAACGGTGTACATTGTGCCATAATTTTCACATTTATTTAAAAAATAAGAATAAATATAATCAGTTTAATTCGATGTTTGTGTTTGTTGGTTAATGCGTTGTCATATTATTTCAATCCTCCTTCCTCCCTTTGTAACTAACTTACTCCTTGCTTGATATTTTTGTATCGTGTGTGTAAAAAGCGAACACGAACATATGTATTTGATTGAATGGACAGTGTGACTATCCAGGCGGCTAAATAAATGCACTATATTATATAGGCAGTAATAAAAAATATATAAAAAGTCAAATTAATGGTGGGGGGGGGGGGGGACGGGGGACAACGACAGATATACAAATAAATTTCAGTGTGGCGTGAGTAAAAAAAAGGTTGAGAACCGCTGGTTTAGGCTGGACTCTGGAAAGACGCTCATCTGAAGTTGCCGCTTGCCGGTCAGGCTGATATGAGTGTGAGCCACTGACTGAATGAAAGCCAGGTGCCGCGGCTGAAGTATTGTCAGCTCGTCAGCAACATAGTTTGAGAGAATAAAGCTACCTACCTACCTACCTATTACGTTAGCGACCCATTGCTAGCTGCTAACCCAACGTCCCTTGGTGGCTAGCTAGCTTGTTTCACAGCTAAATCATTATGTGTGTGTGTGTGTGTGTGAGAGAGAGAGAGAGAGAGAGAGTGTGCGTGAGCATGTTTTGATATCGTCATTCAACTAACGTTAGCTAATCACTTCAATTTGGCTTTAGGTGACTAAAGCATAATAGCAACCAAAAAAATAAAGATGGACATAAGGAAGTTTTTTTTACAAAAAGTCAAAGTGTAAGTAGGAAGATGTTATTAAAGTAATAAACACAATTGATAATGATTCTCATAGCAAATGAAAAAATAATTTACTAATGAAGTTAACAGAGTCATACTTTCTCTCTAAACAGCATGCATCAATTTATCATTTTATCAGGCGAGTGAAGCAGTGCAGCCTGGTAAAAGCAGTACAGAGGCAGGTGGAGCAACAGGGTCGCAGGTGGGGTCTGTAATGGCTTAGTGATTATAACAGTGAAAGTGTTAGACTCAGTTTTGAGATATATTATTGTTTGAGGCACATTGTGATATAATAGTAGGCTAATGCTGTATAGTAATACTCAGCAAATAAAGTTAGCATAGCCATATATTTTCTCTCTATATGGCATGCATCAATTTATTATTTTATCAGGTGAATGAAGCAATGCACCCAGGTACGAGCAGCAGCACAGACACAGGAGTGGCAGGCAGAGCACGTGAGCGTGCATGTGCTCATGCTTGTAGCGCCAGGGGTATTGGTAGCTTACAGTAAGGCTGGGATAGGTTATAATTCAGGTTATTAGTAATTCTACAGCAGGGATGTCAAACCAGCTTCCAGGAGGGACACTTTATCATAGTGTTTTAAGTGTATACCAGCCAACTTCATGTCAATCAAACTGTCCTCGATTCATGTCCAGCATTCATTTCAAGCCACCAGAAGTTACCATTTAATAGCTGTCTACTAAAAAATTTCTTCCCGGAGGGCATGCCCCCGAACCCCACTAGCGACCGTGACTCCGCCCCCCTACAAAATTGTGTCCCCACCAATGTTCAAACCAAACCTACGCCCTTGACCTCCGAATGAAGCAACCGGAGGTGGATGGAAAGACTCAATATTGCAGCTACCGGGGCATGCAAGACTCCATATCGTAGATACCGGGCATGCAATTATATATATATATATATATATATATATATATATATATATATATATATGATGGAGAGGCATATTCCCATTCCCTTAATAGTTAGGATGGTATTTACTCGCGCATACACTCTAAATCTGGGGTTGATACTGTGGGAGGAAGCTTTTAAGGTGCTTCGAAGAACCTTTTTACTAGGGTTCCATGAGGAACCTTACAAATAAGGATCTTTTCAGAACCTCAAGGTTCTACTTGGAACCTTTTATGTTTATTTACAAACTTACATGCATAATATTATATATATATATATATATATATATATATATATATATATATATATATATATATATATATATAATATGCGTGTCTGCATAATTTGTCTGGTTAAATAACATGCTAGGAATTACTGGTTTGCAATATCAATAAAAACAAAGAAATACTTTTTATAGAAACCCTTTATTACGGGTAGAGCAATAAAATAAATAAATACAGTATAGGAGTTATACTTTTAATTATAACACATAAATGCATACAAATAAAACAGTCTGTATATGTTTCATTACCCTTAGAATAACAACATATATATTAATGTTATTTTTTTTTTATTTTTTTTTTTGGATTTTTGGAGTTTTACTCGCCCATAGTTTTGTATGTTATTTCCGAATTTCTCCTTAGACATGTCTGAAGGGGACACTGTATTACTTAAAACGTGAATTAACGTATTAAAACGTGTTAACTGTGAGCAGTTACCTTGGGATTACACACCAGGTTCAGACGCATTGATTGGACTAATGTATCCGCAGGCGACCTAAGACTCACCGTTTCAACGGTGTCAGTAGTGCTCAACAGAAAATAATGCATACAGAAAAATATTGTATACTGGCCATGGGCTTTGGTTTTCCCCAGCGCCGTAACTAAGCATTTAGCTACCGGGGCATGCAAATATATATATATATATATATATATATATATATATATATATATATATATATATATATATATATATATATTTATAAATTGCATGGACCTCCGGAATGAAGCAACCGGAGGTGGATGGAAAGACTCAATATTGCCTCTACTGGGGCATGCAAGACTCCATATCGTAGATACCGGGCATGCAATTATATATATATATATATATATATATATATATATATATATATATATATATATATATATATATTTTATTGTTTTTTTTTTTCTTTTTTTTTTTTTTTTTGGATGTTAGGAGTTAGGATGGTATTTACTCGCGCATAGTTTTGTATGTTATTTCCGAATTTCTCCTTTAACATGTCTGAAGGGGACACTGTATTACTTAAAACGTGAATTAACGTATTAAAACGTGTTAACTGTGAGCAGTTACCTTGGGATTACACACCAGGTTCAGCCGCATTGATTGGACTAATGTATCCGCAGGCGACCTAAGACTCACCGTTTCCACGGTGTCAGTAGTGCTCAACAGAAAATAATGCATACAGAAAAATATTGAATACTGGCCATGGGCTTTGGTTTTGCCCAGCGCCGTAACTACTAAGCATTTAGCTACCGGGGCATGCAAATACATATATATATATATATATATATATATATATATATATATATATATATATATATATATATATATATATATATATATAAATCTGTCTATTAAAACGTGTTAACTGTGAGCAGTTACCTTGGGATTACACACCAGGTTCAGACGCATTGATTGGACTAATGTATCCGCAGGCGACCTAAGACTGTCCTATATATAAATTGCATGGACAGATGCCTTGACCAGTCTGCACCCAGCTACCTCCAGACCCTCATCTCTCCCTACACCCCCACTTGACCTCTCCGCTCCGCCTGCACTAGAAGACTAGCTCTACCACCGCTACGCTCCCCTGCCTCCAAAGCCCGCTCCTTCTCCACCCTTGCTCCGCAGTGTTGGAATGACCTTCCTACAGATGTCAGGACTGCCCAGTCCCTGACCACATTCCGGCGCCTCCTTAAGACTCACCTCTTCAAAGAGCACCTGTAGAACTCCTCTGTTTGTATCCTGGGACACTATCACCCTTCATGTAAATGTGCTTTATTTTGCTCTTATCAGCCCCTATTTTACTGCATTTAATCCTGTACTTCAGAATACTGTAATCTGCCAAGTTTTTAACCTGTAGTACTTTGTATTTACTCACATCCTGATGTAACTATCACTATTACCTGCTGTATTATTGAATTGTGGTTTGTCAAACTTGTACTTTACTTGAACAAAAGTTATTGTATTGCTTGCTCTTATTGTATTACTTGTATTGTAACGCTTGAAATGTTTTTGCTTACGATTGTAAGTCGCCCTGGATAAGGGCGTCTGCTAAGAAATAAATAATAATAATAATAATGGACCTCCGGCACCGGCGTAGATTTAGCTAGGGATGGTAGGGACATGTCCCTACCAATGTCAAGGGACCGTTGAATTGTCCCTACCAATAATTTTGATAAATCTTAAACGTCTTTTGTCAAGTCATTTTATCTGCTCCACAAAGGGTTAACTCTCTCAAGCCCCCCGCCCCTCCCCCTCGTTAGTCCTCCCTCCTCCAAAAAAAACAAAACAAAAAAAAAACGCTAATTTGATTGACTTTGGCCCTTCCATACTGCATCACTGTAACACGGACTCAGTGCGTGGCTGACGTCAGGGACCAGCAGAGTGTGTTGTTTTCATTGAAGTGCGAAAGTGCACAAGGACTCGGGAGTGAAAGGTAAATCTCCGGGTTTAAAATAATAAAAAAAAATTCTAGTCATTCTTAAACGGTGTACATTGTGCCACAATTTTCACATTTATTTTAAAAAATAAGAATAAATATAATCAGTTTAATTCGATGTTTGTGTTTGTTGGTTAATGCGTTGTCATATTATTTCAATCCTCCTTCCTCCCTTTGTAACTAACTTACTCCTTGCTTGATATTTTTGTATCGTGTGTGTAAAAAGCGAACACGAACATATGTATTTGATTGAATGGACAGTGTGACTATCCAGGCGGCTAAATAAATGCACTATATTATATAGGCAGTAATAAAAAATATATAAAAAGTCAAATTAATGGTGGGGGGGGGGGACGACAGATATACAAATAAATGTCAGTGCGGCGTGAGTAAAAAAAGGTTGAGAACCGCTGGTTTAGGCTGGACTCTGGAAAGACGCTCATCTGAAGTTGCCGCTTGCCGGTCAGGCTGATGAGTGTGAGCCACTGACTGAATGAAAGCCAGGTGCCGCGGCTGAAGGTATTGTCAGCTCGTCAGCAACATAGTTTGAAAGAATAAAGCTACCTACCTACCTACCTATTACGTTAGCGACCCATTGCTAGCTGCTAACCCAACGTCCTTGGTGGCTAGCTAGCTTGTTTCACAGCTAAATCATTATGTGTGTGTGTGTGTGTGTGTGTGTGTGTGTGTGTGTGTGTGTGAGAGAGAGAGAGAGAAAGAGAGAGAGAGAGAGAGAGAGAGAGAGAGAGAGAGACTTTAACTTTTAAGATCCTTTATTTAACATTCCAAATAAAATCCATTAAAACTCAATAAAGGTAAAACATAACAAAATTAAGATTTAGCAATATTAAAAAATCCTAAAATACATCATGTTCTCCTTAAAAATAGATTTTACCAAAATAAAAGGATCATAAAAAATCAATTAAAAAAACACAGTGTTTTCTTTCTGTTAAAAACAGATTAAAGCCAAAATTAATAAAAACACTGTAAAACAATAAAAAATAAAATTAAAACTAGAACAAAAACTGGAGCTCCCCCTCCTCACTCACAGCACACAAGGCGTCTCCCACACACCACCTCTCCTGGAAGTCCTCCGGGTTATTATTTAGTTTAAAAAATTCAAAATCCACTCTTATCCGGCTGACCACCAAAACCCTGAACTGCAACACAACATCAGTCAGCCCGGCGCCAGAGATACTGTTCTTTCTGGATTTTAAAATGGCCAATTTTGCCTGACCCATTATAAAATTAATTAAAACACACCTGTTTCTCTTTTTAAAACTGTAGGGAACCCCAAAGATAAAAAGCTCTTTTGTGAACTCCTCGCCTAGGCCCTGCAGGAGCTCCTGTAGGAGATGGAAGAGTGGTCCTAGCCTGACACACTCACTATACATGTGAAACACTGTTTCCTCTGCAGAGCAGAAACAGCACTCTGAGCTAATGCTAGCATCAACTCTGTGGAGAAACCTGCCGGTGGACACAATACAGTGCAGGATCCTCCACTGCAGGTCCCCCGCTCTCTTGGTGAGGGGCAGTTTATACAGCACCCTCCATTCTGGCCTGCACCCCTCTTTTACCTCCAGACATGCCCTCCATCTTGAATCCACCAACCCCCTCAACTGGTGGGAATGTGATGCCTTCACACAAATTTGGTAGATCTTCTTACTCTCTGCTGTATGAAGAGTTAGATCTTTAACTGTGTCTAGGTTTAATAACATTCCCTCGTTTCCTACACCCTCCTCTCCTTCACCTACTGCTGGACACACTAGCAGTCCTGGAAAGATGAAGTCTTGTCTCTGCCCTGTGCCGCTGGACATCTCCTCTCTCACAGCCTCCCTGAGCTTGGGGGAAAGACAACTTCTCAGTTCACTGACCATTTTCTCTGCCAGTCTCTCAGAGTGCCAGCCCAGCCGCCCAGCCAGCTGTGTAGCAGTCAGCCAGCAGGAGAGCTCAAAGTTGATAAGATGTCTCAGCCTGGTCACTCCTGCCCTCACAAAGCTGGCACAGAGCGTCATTGACTGAAAGAACCGTACAGGGAAGAGCGGATTGAAAAATAGGGGCTCCTCCAACAGGACCCTGCCTGTCAGGGACCCCTCAACTCTCGCCACCCTCACTGCCCTCCAGGCATCTAAAACACTCAAGTAAAAAGAAGAGAGACCTACTTTAGCTAGTCTGGCACTCTCAATTAAAAACAGGTGTTTGTCTATCCCCAGCCCCCCTACTCTGCTGAGGAAAAAACAAGCTAGCCTCTTCCAATGAGCCTCCTCCCCAGCGTACAGGAGCCTCTGAACCGCCTGCAGTCTGAAGGCTGCCACCCTGCTGGCAATGCAGACCAACCCCTGCCCCCCTTCATCAGTGGGGAGATACAGGACCGCTGGCCTCAGCCAATGTCTCCCGCTCCAGAAAAACTCCAGCAGTATTCTTTGGATCTCCTGCACCATGCCCCGGGGAGGGTTCAGACACACCAGCCTGTGCCACAGCATGGAGGCCACCAGATTATTAATCACTAGGACCCTTCCCCTAAAGGACAGCTGGGCCAGCAGTCCCCTCCATCTCTGCAGCCGCCCCCTCACCCTGTCCACTAGGCCCTCCCAATTTTTCTTCATGTATATCTTCACTCCAAAAAACACCCCCAGCACTTTTATACCTGTCCTGTCCCATCTCAGCGCCTCAGGCAGGACAGGGGGGGTGCAATCATGCCAACTGCCTGACAGGAAGGTGTCACACTTTGCCCAGTTAACTCTTGCTGTAGAGGCTCCTTGGAATGTGTGCAGGCTCTGCTGTAGTGCCTTGATGTCTCCGTCACTGCACATAAACACGTTCACATCGTCTGCATAAGCGGACACCTTCACTGCGACAGAGGAGGGTGAGGAGGGCACTGCCCAGCCAACCAGCCGGCCCCTCAGCAGGTGCAGCAGGGGCTCTATGGCCAGTGAATAAAGCATTCCAGACAGGGAGCAGCCCTGCCTAATACCCCTGCACACTGGGAAGGGCTGACTCAGCCCATTGTTAATCTTTAAAATGCTAAAAACATTCCAATATAAAAGCTGGATATAAGAAATAAAAACAGGGCCAAACCCGAAGGCTTCCAGGGTTTTAAAAAGGTATGTGTGGTCGACCCTGTCAAACGCTTTCTCCTGATCTAAAGAAACCAGCCCAACATTCAAATCACATGTCTTAGCCATTGATAAAAAGTCTCGAATTAAAAACAAATTATCAAAAATGGAACGTCCCGGTATGCAGTAAGTTTGGTCCGTGTGTATTACAGCTCCTATACACATTTTTAGTCTATTGGCCAGACATTTTGAAATAATTTTAAAATCAGAACATAAAAGCGAAACAGGTCTCCAGTTTTTGAGTAAACACAGGTCTCCTTTCTTGGGCAGTAGTGTGATTACTGCCCGCCTGCAGCTGAGGGGCAGTTCTTTATCTCGGAGGCTCTCTCCCAGCACCTGCAAAAAGTCCTCACCAATCACAGTCCAGAAACTTTTAAAAAATTCAGTGGGCAGTCCATCAATGCCAGGAGCTTTTCCATTTGAAAGCTGTGTAACAGCAGTGGTCAGCTCCTGGTATGTTAGTGGCTTGTCTAATTGGTTCTGTTCTTCCTCGCTCAGGGTGGGCAAATCCTGGAGCAGCAGGTCTGTATCCTTCTGCTCACAAGGCTCTTTGCTGTATAGTTCAGAATAGAATTTTACTGCCTCCCTGCTGATCTCCTCCCGGCTGTACAGCTCCCTGCCGCAAGGCGTCCGGACGCAGTGCATCTTCCGGCTGTCTGCTCTCCTCCTCTCCAAGCCAAAAAAGAAACTGGAGGGGGTGTCCATGTCTTTAAGCCCCATGAAGCGAGAGCGCACCAGCGCCCCCTTCACTCTTTCCTTCAGCAGGCTGCCCAGCATGTGTTTCTGCTCCCTCAGCGTTTGCAGGGTCTGCTCCTGGTGATCTGTGTCCAGGCTGCTCTCTAACTGGAGAATTTTCAACTCCAGCTCT